>NW_020455484.1:56989-68833 GCF_003342845.1 Nothoprocta perdicaria
CGCGGGGCCGGGGCAGCTCCGCCGCCGCAGCCAGCGTCGCCTCCCGCGGCTCCGGCCCCGGCCGGCAGCCACCGGCCCCGGCGCGCTGTCACCGGGGATCAAATCGGAGCGGCTCCGTTAGTTAATGCTGGAAAGCTACAAYAGCCGGTTTTTAGAGAGCCGCCCTTAGAACTGAAGGAACTGCCACGTGTCGGATCCGGTTACGTTTCCCGAGCAGCGAGGCCCGGTGCTGGG
Source organism: Nothoprocta perdicaria (assembly GCF_003342845.1). Lineage (NCBI taxonomy): Eukaryota > Metazoa > Chordata > Aves > Tinamiformes > Tinamidae > Nothoprocta > Nothoprocta perdicaria. Next base: position 57,224 of record NW_020455484.1, read on the forward strand.
CAAYTCCACGGCTTGCGAGCTCGGCAGCTCGCGCGTTCTGCGCTCGTGCCCTCAGCCACCGTGTGGCCACCGAGTGCCCGAGCAAAGTCAGCAGCACMAGTAGGGATCAAGGCCCAGGGTCCAATACGTTAGTGTTAAATATTAAGACTACCTTAATAAAAACAAAAACTGTGAAGTCGGCCACAAGTATCTTCAGTTTAACAAGAAYTTGCAGGGAACTGCAGTACTTAAAGATAGCCTGGTAGAACAAACCAGGGTCCTCTGCGCTCCTCAACCACTCACAACATGCTGTTTTTTTTCCCCTTCAATATATAGACAGGCTTTTGTTAGTCACTGTTTTGTTTTGCATCATGGGGGAGTTAATTCAAAGAGATACCACTTGAATTTATATTAACATCTTAGTCTTTTTAGGGGACATGGAGAAAGTTTAGCCATCATTTATACTCAAACTGTACAACCTTTAGCGCTAGGTACTCTTTAAAGAGCAAAAATTGCCCCATCTCGTCTCTCTCTAACCAAATTTCAGCTTTTTATTTCAGCAAGCTGTGCATTTTCACCTGGAACAACATGCAARACTTTGGATGAGGGACTTCAGCCCACCTGGAAAATGAAGGGCAGAATGAAGCAGTTACTTYATTTAAAGCATCTCACAGTGTCAAAGACATTTTATCAATTCTCAGGGAATACTGACTCCAAGTAACTTTGATCAAGTCAGCTACTAACWAATGGGTACTTTTCCACCTGGAACATCACCAGTTTTCCAAAATAACACCCCTGCTGCTCACCTGGTGGGATTYTGCAAAAACTACCAGAATTTTCAGTCCACAGAACCTTAAAAATTTTAAACTCACAGCACAAGCATTCAGTTCATTGAAGAAGTGCTTCCAAAACACATGAGGTATTAGAGCAGAACAGCACCCCCGCTGTAATGGCTGTAAGCCATTCCCAAACCTCAGGAACGTGCCATTGATTAAGCAGCATTGTTCACTTTCAAATGTTAATCATTAGCTTACTATGGTAGAAAAACATCTTCAAGATGAAGAGATCTCTTTTAATACCTTCAAGGACAGGGATTTTGCTCTTAGGAAAACGCAAAGATTGCTACACAGAGAACGTGACAGAAGAATCCCACAGGCGGCAAASAGATCCTCTTACCTTCACATTCAGGAAAATTGTTTACAGAAATCACTTTTTCAAAAGCCGTATTTTTTTCCTCCTTGCACACAGCCCTGCTCTCACGTTCTGGGGGGCTGCCTGTCACACCAGATACCCCGATCTAGTGGTAGGCTGTGTGTGCTTGACAAGCAGAGAGGCATCTCCCATCAGGGATCCTTTGAATCACACCTAAAACCCAGAGAAGGTTAACGAAGCTGGGCCGTTTCCACAACGGAGCATCTTTATTCAAGCAGCACGCGGAGYGGCGGCTGCGAAGGCCTCGCGCGGGGCCTTGGCGGGCGCTCCTAGGGATCCCAGCCCTTTCCGCCGGGCTGCTGCGGCAGCCTGAAGCCCACGAGSCCCGCCACCTCGCGCGGCGAGCGCTCCCCCTTGCCGTGGTACTCGTGGTGCAGGGCCAGGTGCTCCCGCACGCTGCGCAGCAGGCACAGGTACGTGGCCGCCTGGAAGTGCAGCTCCTGCTGCGCGCGGCACAGCTTCTCGCTGGTCACCTGCGGAGAGGACGGGGCAGGCACTTGGACGCGCCACGCGGCGGCCGSGGGCACGAGGGCGGCGGGGCGGCCCGCGCCGTACCCGGTGCGCGCGGAAGGCCGCCATGACGTGCTGGTAGGCGGGCGTGTCGCGGTAGGGGCGGCCCGCGCGGGCGCTCGCGTGGCGCAGCTCGCGCAGGAGGCCGCGCAGCGTGCGCAGCGGCGAGCCCAGCGCCGCCATCTTGCGCCCCTCCCGCACACGCCCTGCGCTCCGCCAATCGGGGCGCCGCCGCCTCGCCGCGCCAGCCAATAGGGAAGCGGGGCGGGGGGCGCCCGCTTCAACCTTCGCGCCTCGACGGCATCTCGCGGGAGCGCGGGGAGGCCCCGCGCGCGCCGGCCAACGGTCCGGGCGGCGCGGGGCGGCCAGCGCAAGCTATCGAGCACCGAGCCGCGCGATCGCCGCTCCTCTCTCGCCCCCTCCCCTACCCGCCCTTTGCTTGGGTCAAGTGCAGAAAGTCGAGCGCCGAGCGGAGGAGGCGCATGCGCCGGGGCGGCGAGGAGGGGGCCGTGCCCACGTAGCAGCGCCCGTAGGGTCCCTCGCGTGGACAGATGAGTTTTACTTTGCTTGTTAGAGTCAAATCAACTAAAAAAAAAAAAAAAAAAAAAAAACTTGGATACGACACCACCAGCCATTCAATTCTCAAATTCTGCGGCTTTGAAGTTAAATTCGCCAGTTTAATCGGGCTGAACACGCGAGCCGTAAGGTGTTTCAGGTTTGGAAAGGCAGGGGCGTACTGCCGCGGGCGAAGGGTCGCGGGGGAAGCAGAGCAGAGCAGAGCAGAGCAGCCGCCTCGTTAATCGCAGGCTCCAGCGCCGCGCACGGGACTCGCGCGGGGCCAGGCTCGGGCTGCCGCGACCCTGCGCGTCGCTCCCCGCGCCGTCTCGGCGCGGAAAGGCCCGCACCGCTGTCTTGGGGACCAAAAGAAGAGGCTGCGGGAGGCAAAATGGCACCACCCCAGATGGGACTCGAACCCACAATCCCTGGCTTAGGAGGCCAATGCCTTATCCATTAGGCCACTGGGGCTCCCGCAAAATGCAGTCTTCCAGCCCCTTACTTATGCCTTTCCCCGCCCCTTCCCTTATATGGACCCCATTGTTCTACATTCGAACTTCCCCATTGGGCAGCTGCTCCTCGCCGAGCGAGGGACGGTGCCGCGAAGCCTCCTGGGACCTCTCCCCCGTGGGGGGCAGGAGGATCACGCAGGGGCTGCTGGGAAGAGTAGTTTGTCGCAGCAAAGGCGGGAGCCGCCATGGGAAACGCTCCTTAAATAAGCGACGGGGTTTTTATCCTCAATGATTTTTTTTCAACTTTTTTTGAGGGGAGGGGGTACAGTTTGGCTTCCCTAACAAAACAGAACAAAAAATTACACATACTACACACGCACCCCCCCCTTATTTCTTTATTCCTCCTTCCTAWCCACTCCCCACACCCAACAGAAGCCCTCCCAAAAAGGTTAATTATATGAACCCTCCCTCCCTCCCTCAGATAAAAAAATAAAATAAAAATAAAAGTGTTAAACCTTGGTGTGAAATTACAGAGGCACGGCTAATATGTACATTCCTCTTTATTTAATACAGCACGGACACATGACACGTACAAAAAAAGAAAAGTACACTCATGGAAAAGAAGCCTGTCGCAGTCAAGGACAGGGAACAGCTACACCATATCGAGTAAGGCTCTTGCTGCAGAACAGGCGCCTGCCAGCTTGCATCCCAGAGCAAAGACTGCTGCTGCTGCTAAAACAAACACATAATAATAATAATCTTTGCAGCACTCCTGTCAGAAAGGTGGAAAATGGAAGGGAAAGTTACCCCTGGAGCAGGTGAAACACGCATCAGCCTGCAGGAATTACACCATTAGGTAGTCGCAGGGTACACATACCATCGTCTTTTTGGACCAAAATATTGTCAGGGATTGTCACCCTGCATGTCTGAAGGAGTGAAAAGATCAAGAAGTCGAACAAAAGAGATTTAACTTTACAAGTCTCCCTGATAGGGCTCTGCTAGCCATAACGGGAACGCAGGCTGGCTTCCCAATTAAAAGATAAAAAAATATATACTAGCAGCTATTAAACTGATCAGAACAACATACCCATATCTGGAACTGGTGCAAGCTTTTGCAGCAGCAGCTTCCCCATTTTCCGGCTTCAGTTCAGGATAGAAACTAAACAGGCACCAGTTCCTCTGTCAAAGAGCCTTACACATTAAAAAAAAATACAAAAGAGGGAAACAGGTGTATTTACAAAAATCCATGGCTGGTACAGTACATCATTTTTAAGACACACTAAATGCTACAATCTTTCAGGTCCTGAGATTATTACAAAAAAAAATCCATAAAACTTGTGTTCAGGTCCAGTTTCATAAGAAGAGAGGAAAGAAATTAAATCACATTTAAAATACAGTAACCCTTGAAGTTAGTGGAACACATCTCCCTAAAAACCCAAATGAAAGCGGTGCTAGTCACCCGGATGTAGCTGTATTTGGTTGTTCAGCTGTGTTGTTGCAAGAGGGGGAGCATTTCACACGGGAGTACTCTGGGGAGCCCGAGCGAGCACGCGGCTGTCCGGGTGCCCTCCACCGCCAGGCTCCGTTTGCTCTGAAGCAAGCACGCATTAAGAGCGGCAAGGTGACCTCGCACAAATGCACGATGGATTAAATAAAGCAGCACTACAGGATCTGCGACTCGCACAGGTTTGCCACCGCGTGCGAACTGTGCGTTCCTTTGTTTGAGACCGAGACTACCCAGAACCGTAGCTGTTGCCGAGTGCTTGTTTGTAACGAACAGGTTTGTTCCAAGATGCACACTAAAAGGCAAGAAAAACGGTGTCTGTCTTTCCCAGCCCCTCACTTTACGTGGCCTCATTCGTTTTCATCACCAGCCAGCAAGAATGTGGCTATTTTCAAGGTTCTTAAAAACATATGCGCTAACCATGACAACAAACAAAGCATGTCGAGGCCAGAACTCTGTCAGTGGGGGATTCTGCCCACGATCGGCAGCACAGCAGCGTGTCTGCAGCCTCTGTTCTCCTGTGAGCCTCGCCAGGCAGAGCCAGAGGGACTCGCACCCTGTCACACCTGCGTGTTTTCTCTTTCAGTGACATATTCCTAACACAGCGCTTYTGTAGCTGTAGAGGTTATAACCACACTGACGCCTTTTTGTTACAAGCACCTGACTTACAAGCTAGAAAATGCAAAAATTTTAAGGATTACTCATGAAATGCTTCTAACCCTCCCTCAGGAAAGGACTACAAGAGACAAATCACACAAGGGTACTACTTTAACTGCTAAAATATAACACTGTTCAGTAGACTTTGGGAGAAATAGTAATGAATTTTGTATTTTTTTTTTAAACAGTAGTCCAAAAATAGTTTTTTCTTCATCTATTTCCAATATGGATCTTGAGAGCTATGCAAGAACATGGTACTAATTGCTACGTGATGGAATTACTGCAATAACACACACTACAGTTCTCACCTCTGAGCTAAGCTGTTCTTTTGTAATTACATACAAGGCTAAAATGTCAGTGAGAAATACATGGGTAAATCTCAATTCAGTTTTAGTTAGAGATTCAGCTGCTACATAGCTAAAACCTCCCCTTGTTTAGAAGAAACTTCATTTACGTAAGGAATTGACTGAATATACTTCTGATACTGGAAGGAACACAGGATGTCTCTCACTGGCTTCTCCCCAAATCCAATCTATACATAAAAAAAAAGAAAAACCTGCTGTAGTTTCTTAAACTAAATTTTGGAGCTGAATATTCCAAAAGCTCGTGGACTAAAACTTGTCACAAGAGGTCATATTAGCGTCCCTCTTAAAGCAGTTTCATGACACTTTTGACACTAGGTGCTGCACCAGGGAAAGGGTTTCTCTTAAAATACAATTTTCTTTCTTTAGGTTAGCAAAAAACAGTTCTGCAATACCGATGCTCAAAAATATTCCATTTTCTTTGGGTAAAATTTCAACATGTGTTAAAAGGTGTGGCTCGGGAAAGAGTGTGTTTAACACTGAAACATACAGAGAATACTTATCTGCATAGTTGATATTACTGACTACTAATCAAACTAAGGCCTTATCTGGAAAAAAAAATGAGAACACAGAAATGTTTCTTCTCCCATCCCCTGCCCACTGGGGATATGTGCTCTGTCTCAAAGCAGCTCTGGCTGCCTCCACAGCTACTTCTTTTGGCTTGGACCTGATGGTACCTCTTCACTGGTATTTGTTGGGTTCTCTCACCTCCTTTCTCCTGGTGTTGAACAGTAACAAACAAACAAACGTATTTTCTGGCAAGATACATCAGCACACCCTGCTAGGCCAAAAAAAACCCAGTAGTATTGAGCATTATAAAAAAGTCAAAAGGTAGTGAAAACTATTTGTTTAGGATTACTTCACTATAAAGGCAATAGTTAATGGTTATTACATAAGCAGAGAAGTTTGCAAGGAAAATCAGACCGAAATTCTTTTTGAAGTCACAAAACACACAAACCCAATTCATTTCCAGAGTTGCTTTGTAGATTTATAGCTGTCAAGAACTGGCTACAAAATACGGACCTTATTCCTTGACTACCGGCAAGATTACTACAGCATCATTTATGAGGAGTGTGCAAAACYGGCTGTAGGAAATCATTGCATTTCCCCAGTTTTGGGTTAGTTTCAGGCCATGCTGATCTCTCAGCATAACTTATAGCAGCAACGGGACTTCTATGGCCCCAAAAGGCTACAATACAGCAGCAAGGGATCACTGGATCACAGGACAAGGATGATCAAGCTACACCAGAAGTTTCTGCAACAAGAACATTTCCCTACACGACTTCTTATTTTTCTCCAGTAGCCCAGCAAGTCTACTTCTGGCTGCTTTACATTGGCAGTGATTACTTAAAACAATAAATGGACATTGATTTTTGAGAACAGCCACAGCTGTTAAGAACACTGCAACAGTCAGCACTGATCACCAGTCATAGTTTTTTTGTCTACCAAGTCAGTCAGAGATAAGGGAGCAGAGGTGCCTCAAATGAATTAAACAGCATTAGAAAAGCCAAGTTACTCGTACAACTACTGGTTTACTGCCAGGCTAACTCCCCTGGAGTAACTTTGCTGGCATCTCCAAGGCAGATGAGGAAGCGCTGGGGTCATCACTTCCACTGGCCAAGCTACCAGCAACACCAGCAACTGTACCAGCTCTGACTGGCACCAGTAACTGGGAAACAAGATGTGCTTACAGCGTAATTTACCGATTCATTTAGTTGTATTAAGATGAGCTAAGACTGAAACAGCTTGTTAGGCTTTTTTAAATCTCATTTATATTTCAGTATCTTATTTATTGCTCTGGAGATGAGCTTTCCACCTAATTAGGAAAAACATTGCATGCCATTCCTATTGCAGTTTCTGAAGAGATAAATACCAACTTTTCACAATACAATTCAAAATTAGATGTTGCCCAGTGGAAGCACCTCACAGAACTAGCACAGCCCAGTGATGCTATTTGTTATCCTGCGTTTAKCACTGATCAGCACATGAGTTGTTATTTCAGGTATTTATGTTTGCAATAATCATAACCTAGACACATCCTCGGCACAACTACTAAAATCACCAGATCTACTGCAGATAGCTAATTTAGTCAAGAGAAAAGGAAACAAGCACAAATAGTATTGTGACAGTTCACTTGCAGCTGACAATACATGAACTTACTGATCATTGTTTTAATGAATTCTGATTAATGGTTCATTCTGTTAAGAGAGAAGGCAGAACTAGATAAGTACTTTTTTATGGTACATGATTTAGGCAGCTTGTGAAGCATGGGCAGCTTTAATTTCAATTAGCAGCTCTACTCTAACAGGGTATATAGAGCTTCTTCTTACATATGTTGTTCTTCTTACAYGTGTTCTTACATATAACAGGAAGTGACCACTTCGCCAAACGCGAGAATTTTGCAATAACTGTTTTCAGGCTATACAACAACAAGATCCCTTGCAATTCATTGCAACTCAGGACATCTGGAAGCTGCTGTTTTAACCTCTTTTTCCTGCTCACATTTATGTGAGCACATGCCTTCGCAAGCTCAGTAATTGTGTGAAAGGGTCCAGTAGTAAACAAGGTATCCAGACAGGTTCCATGTTTTACTTACGACCTAATTAAATTCAAATTCAAAACCTTCAAGAGGAAAATGCAAAAGGTTTCTTTCCCATTAGCCACTTCCTTTCTCCCATACGCGTTTACACACAATCACACACACACACACACACACACATCCCTTTTATTATGTTGTCTTCTTTCCCCAAATGTTCACCTTTTGCAGGTAAAACAGTTTAACACAGCCAGAGCATCGCAGGATAAACAGGATTCTGAGGAATACTGGTTTGTGTGTGAGTGAGTGTGAGAAAGAAAGCACAAGCATACAGAACAAATGCCATGGTACAGCAGCTATGAAGTTACACACACATTACACGTATTACAAAAGGAAAAAATAGTATAACAGCATAAAGCCATCTTGGCAAGCTTAAGGTTTTTTTTTTTTTTTTCCAAAATGCTTTCCAGCACTTCAGGATCTCTGAGAACAGTTTGAAGAGGGCGGGGAAATAAAATAAAAWAAAAAAAGGCACTTAAACAAAGGACAAAGGCCTGAATCAAGTAAGTCATGGGGGGTAACAGCCATTTCACCAGAGCTTGGACCAATCAAAAATCTAATAACCTTTAATTTCTATAAAATTAAAATTGCATAAAGTGTTAATTAATCAGTCATTTACCTACAGCTTTCACYTTCTGGTTCATTTCATGAAACAAACAAACAAACATACAGAAAGCAAGTGTCCCTTTAGTGATTCTCCGCAGTTAACAAAAGATGAAAGGTAGAGGTGTGGGAGGAAGCCTTCCAGAGTTTAGCTTGACTGCAGGTTTTCCTGCAATACCATCTTCCAGAAAATCCAGATCAAGAACAGCAGAGGGACCACTGTGCCATTAGCAATTCACTCAAACAAAGAAAGAAAACCCCAAACACCAACACTTCTAATCCATCTGTGGGCAAAAACTACTCAAAAAAAAACCCCTTAAACTGTAAACTAGATTAAAATTTGCTAATAAATACAGCCAAAAGTTCATTTTACGAATGTAGCAGCAAATGTGATAAAGTTAGTTGGAGTCCAACACGACTCCTGGAGGGTTAATGGTTCACACAACTGATGGCAGCTTGGGAGAGTTCCAGGATTTCTGTTTTCACATCCTCAAGGCTCTTGCACCAAGTGGAGAAGGAGTGTGGAGGAAGGGTCAGGTGATGGGACAGCAGGGAGGCAACAGGCTCTTGGCACCTGCTCCAGCCCCAGACATGTGCATCAGACAACTTGGATTGGATTCAAACAAGACACAGAACCCAGACAATTGAAAGTTACTTCTGATTAGCAGAAAACAGATGTAAAACCCACAGCATTCACACTGGTGACCGAGTTGCTCGGTTTTAGCCATGTATCTCAAATTAACAGAGAAAACTGGACAAAGTGGACAAAATTTAGGCCATTAGCATCTTTCTTAGAGGGAGAGAACACTGCAGTTATAGTCCAAGTCACCAAAAAAGATTTGCAGCCCATTTTTCATCTTGCTTGCCTCCTTTTAACTTACTTCACACGTCTCAAAAAGGATTTAGAACAGCTACTATCACTTTTGCGGGTTTGGATCACATAGCAGAAAATATCACTCGGAAGGTTTTAACATCTAAAACCTGTGTTTGAAATTATTGCTTGCATTTGGTTGGGGCTCACCATGAGCCTGACACCTTCGCTCATACACAGTCCCCAAACCAAGTTCAGCCCTGCTGCCTAGAAAGACAGCTCTGCGTGGCTTTATTGCTTGTGAATACTGAGGGTTATTTAGTATGTACAACTACAGTTTTATTACCGAAGGCCTTTAAAAAAGTAGTAAAAACCTGGGGAAAACCTGTCTTTAGAAGAACTGCTGTGCAGGAAAGTAGTGAAGTATTAACCTAATTTTGCATGGGGATATTGCAGACATCTTTCACTTTTCATCCTATTTACGCTACTTGGAAATTATCCAGGAGCCAGCCTCTTATTTCCTTTGATTTGGCTTTGCTAGGTTTAACTCTCAAGGGAGAAGAGGGGAAAAAGGAATAACCGGCCCTTTCATCACCATGTCGCTGATTGCGATGACACTCAGGATTATGACTGAAAATAGTTACCCTTTGGTGGCTGTTTGACCTGGCTTCACGAAGAATACATGATTTGATTCACGTTCATCACCCTATAGCCTAATTTCACAGTATGTGGTAGTTTACCTGTTTCCCATGACTATCAGAGAAGCTCAACAGGCTGCAGCATCTGATCTACTCCCCATCTTAAGGTTCAGAGAGGATCTTCCTCCCCAGAAGGAAAAGCCTACTTCCAGGAGGAGAGATGCTGAAAGGATGCTTGTTCGGCAATTAAGGGACTCCAAGTCCCCAGATCTCCAATTTCCTTTAGTAAATATAAAGACAAAGACAGCAATTTGAATGAGGTGCCTTGATGAAGAAAATGTAGAAGAGGTAGAAGTCTTCGGACAGGGTCTTTTAAAGGTATTGCTGCCTGGTGCAACTCCCCTAGCTACATGCATTATTTGGAAAGTTCTGAGATTTGACAAAGTTCAGAGATTTAACATCCTGCCAGAATTGTTTGGCATCAAATTTTCTTCCTTCAACCCTTCCCAAAGGAAAAAAAAGTATCAGATAAAATGTGCATTTTAGCTGATGATCATGTTCTGGTGAATTTGGATCAGATTAATAATGGCAGGGTCTGCACAGCTATGTTTCAACTCTAAACCTTGACTGAGATGTGAGCTTATCTAATCAACATGTTACATACAAAACATTAGCTAAAAAGCACGCAATTTGGCTGATGCTACAGAGTGAAATTCATGAACTAATGCATCTTAGATTAATTCAATCTGTCTTTCACAGAAGTGTTGTGCAAAAACATTTATTGCTGAGCTCAACCCAACATTTTATACTAAATATACAATATATATTATTTTAAATTCATGTTATATATATTTATATAAAATTAAAATGAGCTCTAAATAGAAAAGAAAATTGTTGTATTGTCTAAGAAAAAAATCACACAAGAGAAAACTGAAAGCTGTAAGTTAATCTTGCAAAGAGCTTTGAAGATTCAGCATCCACAGGTAAAAGCCTGTCTGTGGAAGGTGAGACCACTGGTAGTCACTGCTTTCAGTCTCAGTTCAAGCTACTGCAAAGATTAGCTACTAGGAATTTCTGCATTTCTGATCAAAGGAATGTTTCAGAGTTGAAGGAGAAGGGCATCATGATTTTAACTCCTTCCCCCCATTGCTTATTTTATTTTGCCATTCTCATCTTTTATTTGACAACACATGGGACTTCACAGTTAAGTTCAGTCCTAGTGTCAAAAGTGCAATATGTGCTGGGTATTTCCTAACCTCACAAATTAACCAGTCAATGTATTGCTATTAAAAAAAAAAAAAAAAAGAGGAAAGCCAGTTTTGTAGTCTTGTGCTACGACGTAAGGAAGAGCTCAGGTCAGAAACTCCCCAGGCCAGCAGGGGCTGGAAATGCTCGACACAACCCGCTCAGCCCCTAGAAGAGAAGGCACCTCTGGTCGCTCTTGAACGACTCCTCTTTGGCTAATGCCTCAAGAGCCCTAACCTGGCTCCGGAATAAGTCACATTCAGCCTTCCTTGACTAGCAGGTCTATATAATGCATGGCTTTTGGGAGGAGTTAGATGAAGGATGAGGAAGATCGAGARTGGGTGAAAAACCTGATTATGTTTTATAAAGCATGTGATAGGACATTACTTCATTTTAGTAGCAGATAGGCACAAGGCAAAGCAGAACCAAGTGAAAGAACTAAAATACCACAGTATGCCTTAAAAAAAAAAAAAAAGGGAGGAGGGC
>NW_020455484.1:68868-108772 GCF_003342845.1 Nothoprocta perdicaria
TAAAGCATGTGATAGGACATTACTTCATTTTAGTAACAGAAAGGGACAAGGCAAAACAGACCCAAGTGAATGAACTACAATACCCCACTTTAAAAAAAAAAAGAAAGGGAGGAGGGCAAAGGGGAAACAGGGAAGAAATGCTAGTCTGACCAATAAAACGGAAATTTCCTTTTTATGTAAGATGAAACATTTCCACTCCCTTCTGCCCTTAAATAAGACTTGTGTTAATGAACGAACAAAAGCAAGGAGCAAGGGGGTTCCCAGTAGTCTGTCTCTTACATCTCATGTACCAGGAGATCTGTTTTGAAGACAACTCTCTGGGACTAATGAGACTGCACATATATATATATATATATATATGTAGGCTCCCTAAAGCCAAAAAGCCTCATAAAGCTGGAAAAATGCCCATATCTGAAACTCTGTATCTGTGTAAGGTTAAATATAACCCAAAAGTATCCCAACACCACCTCTACTCTATACATCCTTTGGTCCGCAAACATATGCTTACACTYAGGACCTACATATAACTTTATGCTGGGCACTTAAGGAACTAAGGGGACAACTCCACCTCCCACAATGGATGAAGCCTGTTGTAGCTCCTCTCATACTTTCAACTTTTCATTGGACATCACCCAGAAAATATGTTTGTGCTGCTGTGGGTTTGACAACCAATTTTTTCAAAAAAAGCCAATCAGAGCAGATAAAAGTTTTTTTTTTCTTTCTTTTTTTTTTAGGCAAGATCAAACTACAACCAGTCTGCATGACCAGGAGGACCAGTCCTCCTTTTCCTTCTCTCTTTGATCAAGTATTGTTTTCTTTCTTCTTCCTCTCACCACAGTGCTTGGGATCAGAATATGTAAACATCGACAGAAACAGCAGCCCTGTGACAATAAGCACTTTCCCAACTGGGCACATTCTGTCAGCCAACCAGAACTGCTTCAACTCCCTTGCTTGTCCAGAAGTCACTGGTTTTTCCGCTGTACCTTAGTGTCCCCTTTACTTTGGCCTCCATCTGTAATTTAGAGACAGAAAAAGTCATGAGTCATTTTTTTTCTACCTTACAACGTAAAAGGGGGATGGGGGATTACTTAGCATGGCCAGCTTTAGCATTATCAGAAAGCCCATTGCCGTAACACCTCTCTCAAATTTAAGTTGCAGTTAAAGCACTACACAACAAAAAACACTGTAACAATCTTCTCCTAACAAAGTAGTTTTTGAAGAGTCAATCCATGGTACTCTTACAAAGAGATTAAAGATAGATAGATTAAAGATAGATAGATAGATTGCCAAACAGAGGCAATCTCGTTGTTTTCKAAGTCTCTTAGAGCAGCATCTGTCAGCTTTGGCAGCTGAGTACTCCAAGAGGAGGATGAAGAACCTGCCAAGTCACAGGTACCTCTCCTGTTTCCATATCTGGCTAAAAATAGGCAGAGACGAGCACACTGAATTACACTGTCTTCTGAAACTACATGATGTTTTTTCATCACTCTGGTTCACAAACAGGAAAAGGAAATATACTACTCCAAGTGCTTTCAAAATATATAATTTTGTTGAGAACAGTTCTCAGAGAAGACATATCTTCCATTAGAAACCATCACATTGCTCACACATGCATAAAAAAATTAGAAGAAACATCAAGCAGCTTTTACAGCCACAATACAGCCTTCATACAGGCTGTAAAAAAATAATCAGCTTAGTGGCTATGAAGTAGTAGTCTTCTGTTGGTTGAGATTAGAGGCTTGGATTTCCCAAACCGCTGCAAGTAAAGCATTACTGGGAGATTTATTGAGCTTTCTTTGCCCTGTTATCAAGGATGGGTATAAGAAGTCATTCAGGTTTTAAAAACACCACTAAAGCAGAGTTTGCACCATCTGCCACTATCAAGCCTTGTTCATGTCATCTACATCTTTTCTAAATTATTTTCCAACCTGGCAAACCTTTTATTTCAGTYTAAGGCAAAAATTCTACATTTTTCTCAAAATTAAATGGAGTAAGGAAGAGGAACACTATCTTTACCTGTGTAAGCTTGCTGCAAATGAGCAGGCAGAGGTGAGTGAGACAGTGTTGCTGCATGCTGAGCACCTGGCTGTAAACCCTTCAGTAAGTCTAAAGAGAAGAGCAAAAGAAGAAATGGAACAGAAGCAGAGAAAGTAAATACAACTTTTATGGAAATAAAATCATCTCAGTTTACTATAATAATTATTTCTTGAGATGCCTCGAGCAACAAATAACTGATAGCATTTTGATGGCTGTGATACACACTAGAAATTGATCTATTCAGGTAAGAGTAATCGAAAGATAGCATGGAACAATTTTTTTTTTTTTGTAAAATGCAGCTCTTCATAACATTTCTTAGGTAGAAAGAAAAAAATAATTAACTGATTCAGGTTAAAAACTTGAAGACTTTCTTTTAAGGCATTGAAAATAATGGACTCCCTCCTTTGGGAGGGAATTTCAGCTATGAAAATAATTTTAGAATGAGTCTCTAAGCCGTTAGTGAACTAAGGACTTTTTTGAATGATCACAGCTTTAAAATGTTTTGTTTATATTGTAAAATTTGGAGATTTTAAAGATACACACAATATATTTCCTTTTTTAAGATATGTGAACAAACCTGAAAAAGTACACACAAATACAGCTATCTACTATGAATGCAACAATGACAAAGTTAAATCTATCAAGGACAATCTATCCATTTCTTTTTWAAAATGTTCACATTTAGAAAAATAGAGTTCACATTTCATCTCCCCTATATATTTTCTGGAACTGAATTTACATTACTTAGATCTTTAGCTGCTTCCCTTCACTACAGAAGGGTGCCCAGTAGCATCACGTACTCTGAGTTAGGCTGTGGTGGAAAGCTGCTGAGGTAGATCCCGAGGTGGTTGTCACTCCGGCTGTGTCCGTCCCAAAGCCAAGCAGCTCCAGGGGAAACTGGAAGGGCACGGTGACAGGAACAAGGCCGCCCAGCATCCCAAAAGGAGCCAACGGCGCCGATGTCACGTTCTGACTGGTTACAGACAGTGGTGATGCCATGAGAGTCAGAGGCGAGGCGTTCGCCAGTAGCGATGCTCCTGCTGTTGACTGCACAAAGAGAAGAGGTGCCTTGAGATTTTAAAGCTTTCAGTAGCCTCCTCTAAGGAGGCAAGAGTCAGCTATTATCAGTTAGATAGGGTCCTTGAACTGCTTATAAATATCTATTTATTATCCACTTAGGAGCTCTTGCCACTGTTAACTTGCTAGGCAAGCACAACCACATCTCAGATTCAGGAATGGCAATGTGGTTGAACTAAGTTTTTCTTATTAGTTTTGCAGGCAATTTCCTTTATCCCCTTACTAATTAGGCACATGATCAGCAGTCAGAATTTTAAAGCAACATCTTCCATTGTATTGATAGTACACAATTAGTACACAATAGACAGATCTAAAGATCTTCAAAATTACTCCCTGACATGATTTCTTAAAAAAAAAAAAAAAGGTTTTTAAAAGCCAAAATCCATATTTAAGAACAAACCACACTTCAAGTGTCAGGCTACCAAGGTGCAGGTATACATATATATATGTACACTCATGCCTATACAAAAATGCATATAGACTACTTAAGAGYAAGAGGCAAGAAAAGTTCCCTGCTTGGAAAATTATCTGCCTTCCTTCATAAGTCACAACTAAGCTCAAAGCATTGTAATTTAAGAAGGAAAAATATTAAGCAGAATGYTTTAGCTACGATGGTTCCCAATCCGCACCATCTCCTCAAACATAAGGAGCTGCTCTGCACATTTGTGCTTAACTATTTYTTCCTCACTGAACATATCACAATTTTACATGCTACTGTTCAATTCTCACATGATCTGTTAGTTTGCAGCACAGCTCAGGTATTTTATAGGTATTTGAGTTAACAGCAGTCCTGGGCATGTATGTTTGGACACATATGCCTTAATTAAAAACAAATCTTAAGTATATTTTAATGAATATCCAAGACCATAGTGAAAAGGAGGTATTATTGAATTCTATTATAACAATTTGCAAAGAAAAAAAGCAAAGTGATGAGAACTACCAGAAAGAAAATAGTTTAAGTTTCCACTACTAATATTGTTCTTAGTGTAGAAAGCAGGTAATAGAAGTTTAGCTGCTGCTCACAAGAAAACATTAAGACATTACCTTTGAATGTCTAAAGCTACACATAGTTATATCATATATATAACTCTAAATATACAAAGATACATTTGTAGATACTCTGTATTAGCAATCTTAGGAGCTACAGCTTCTGTCTACATATAAAACAAATATTTCAACTCACACCTATAGGAGAACCTGGATGAAAATCTTTATGAACAAATTCTTATTCTTTTGCATTTAAAGATATTTCACAATAAGCCCATGAGAAATTATGATTATGACAATCATTCACTATTTAATCTTTAGTGTGAAATGAAAGAAAACAGTGTTATTTCTTCCAAT
Source organism: Nothoprocta perdicaria (assembly GCF_003342845.1). Classification (NCBI taxonomy): domain Eukaryota; kingdom Metazoa; phylum Chordata; class Aves; order Tinamiformes; family Tinamidae; genus Nothoprocta; species Nothoprocta perdicaria. Next base: position 73,327 of record NW_020455484.1, read on the forward strand.
TGTTCCTTTGTAAAATGCCTTAGAAAAGGAAAGCAGSTTTGTGAACATGCTCTTCCATGTCCTTGCTTACATCCTGACACAGGACAGAACTTCACTGATGGAAATTGCTTACAGAGAATGCCACAGTAAGAGTTATAGTTCAAATGCTTCCATTTATTGCAGCTACAGTAGCACCACCCTGATCATATAAGTTGGAGTCATTAAGACCTAAAAACTCTAAGACAGATTCTGCTCAAAAATACAAATACACGTGATTTCATCAAGAAGCTCTAACATGGCTTCTAAATTTTCAGGTTACTTTGGCTTTGTGTTCTAAAGATGCAGCCAGAGTAGTTTATAGCAAAATTTCTGTGAAGCTACAGTAGGAGCAAATTCATATCCAAGCAAATAGCTATTAGATAAGAAGGAAGCAAGCACACCTTTTGGAAACCCTTCCCTGATGGGAAAAACAGTTATCAGATCAAATCACCTGGTCTGACCTTCTATGTATGCAGGTCAGGATATTCTAAACTCGTGCATCATTCTTACCTTCGGGTTGATTAGCATAATCTCATTTAGAAAGGTATTACTAAGCACTTAGTGAAAAGAATATTCACTTCAGTCCTATGTTACATATTTGGAATTTGCTTCCCTTCCTTGGCATATTGTACCTTATAGCTGGTCTGGAATTAAGCTCAGTTAGCTGGCAATTAGAACTTTCAGGCATACACATTATATATATATATATATATATATATGTGTGTGTGTGTGTGTGTGTGTGTGTGTGTGTGTGTGTGTACGTATGTATGTATATATGCATCGTAGCTGGTTCAACTCTTCTCCAGGCCCTGTGTGGCACCTCTGTGGCCCTTACAGGGTATTGACTGTGTTTTCCCACTCCAAGAACCCAAAATGGGAAGGCCGTGTCAGACCATGCCAGACATCTCTTGTTTAATATAACATCTATTTAAATATAGTAGGGTGAAAAAGACACAAAAATGCCTTATGAAAGTCTTGCTCATCTGCATCAAAAGGAAAAAACAATAGCATACTAAAASAATATTATAAAGCACTATTGAAAGGAATTATCCATGTAATAGCTATGTACACTGTTAAGGGCGGGGGGGCCACAGAAAACCCACAAAAGCCATCAAACCCTCAAAAAACGCACAGCTTTTCTAATTTACTTCAGACCAGGATTCTGACTTGCAATGATTTAGCCTTTCACTTTACTGAAGTAATAAAGACAGCAGTAAGAAGTGGAAGATGAAAGCACCTCAAAATATCTCAGTAATTAAATCACCCCCTAATAAGATTGTCTTCTGGGTAAGTCGGTTTGCAAGTCTTTTAGAACAACAGTTTTAAAATACTTGTTTGGCTCGTCTTACCTTTCTAGGAAACATGCATCGATGAGCTCTTCCTTAGAAAATAAATCCTAATATACATTCATTCTTGAATATTACAGAAGATTTGTGTTATTCTAACAGATGTCTTGTACTACACCATAACCACAAAAAGCTAAACTTCAGTTTTGCGAGTTAAACATGAAGAATGGCAAGAAGTGTTCTGAAACACCTTTTGATACGAGCACTATCATTACATATAGGTATACAGGAACATATGTATCTAATAATGAAGGACAAAACTGCAGCCCCCAAAAACATGGCCACATAGCTTACATTTTTCAGTGTTTAAAAACACAAATAAACCAAAACACTGAGTTTTAAAGCACTACCATACAGAGCAGTCATTTTAATGCAGGATTCCTTGCCCCCCACCCACTTATTTCATAATCAGCTGGAAATGCCATTTCATTAGTGTAAACAGATTTCATTATTAATCTTTACATTTAGCAGAGGCTTATAAGGACTTAGTTTCAAAGCAAGCTATTTTAAGAAAGGATATTTATGAATTAAGCGTAGTAGGTATCAACACAAGATGTAAATGTAAACCCATGAGAGGCATACCTGCACACTGGCTGCTACAACTGGAGACCCTGAGGCAGAAGACGGTCTGTGTGGAGTTGACAACTGCTTAGTAGCACCCTGTGTTCCACTTCCTGCTCCCCCAGACAGACTAGTCCTACTAGCTCCACTCGAGTTAAGGTTACTGCCTCTGCTGGCAGGTACATTCATTCCAACTCCACCCAAATTATTTTTGCCAACAGTTCCAGAAGGAGAAGAGTTGGGCAATTTTGAAGAAGCCTGAGGGTTCTTTGCAGGCTGAAGGCCTGACGTGCGATTAGAGGGCAGCAAATTCACTGTGGGAGACTGCCTGCTGATATTTACACCACTGGTCTGTTTATGAAGGGGGTTGCTGCTGGAGTGACTACTCTGGGAAACTAGTGCACTTGAACTGGAAGAACTGGGTGTTGTTGCAGGCCTGGGGGATGAGGTGGACTTAGATGAAAATTTAGGTGATGCGTTGGGCTTGGGTGTCACAGAGGGCTTAGATGCAGTGGACTTGGGAGAGGCAGCAGGTTTAGGAGAGGCAGCCATGGAGAAGGGAGGCTTGAAACCCTGGGAAGAAACCTGTGACACCATAGCCTTGGCTAAATAGTTACTAGAGGTAGAGGTGCTGGATGTTGTCCGAGAAACCAGTGGGTGAGATACTTGTGAGCTGCTTCCAGACGAGGCGTTAGACAAAGGCAGGCGATAGACTACAGACTTATCTTGAGTCTTGAGGACTGGTGAGGAACAAGACAGTTTAGGATTGCTGCTTAGTTTCACCACTGGGTTGGTCTGTGATTTGCTAATAGTTGCTTGTAAAGGAGATACATATTTCTGCTGTACAGCTGAATGCTGGTGCACCTTTGTCACCTGTGTTGTTGAGGAAGAACCACTTGGGGTCTCTGAAGATGATACCATGATACTGGACTCCTTGGGTCGTTGAGAGGAGGTGGAAATAGCTGCTTGGGTTTTAGAGGAAGAAACATGGGTCTGTGARGAGGAGGAAGCAGCTTGAATCTGGCTCGACCGCTGTAGTCCTTGCTGAAGTAGTTTGGCTGGCAAAGGCTCTAAGGAAACCTTAGGATTTTGAATTGAAGATCCAGCAATAAGGCCTGAAGAGATACCAGTGTGAACTAAGTCCTGGGGTTTCTTTGGTACTGGCCCTGTGTGACCAGCAATAAGACTTGATGAATGAGGTGTTTGAGCAGGCTCTACTTTCTTTGAAGTTGCCAGAGGCAACTTACTCATGATGCTTGCCAGCTTCTCTTCCCTCAGCCCTGGGCGGGGCCTTGATGGTGGCGTTTCTACAGTGGGCCCAAGAGGTGACCCCTTGGCACCATTATTGAGAACTGCCAGAGCATCCGAAATAGAATCCAACGAGGGTGGATGGAAAGAAAGGTCTTCATCCAGCGAATCATCCAAGCAGATAGTCTCCGGAGCTGGTGCGCAGCTAGAGCTGGCTGGGGTGCAGGCGGGGGTGCTGGAACTCAGTGTTGCAGCACAACCTGAATTGACTGAAGACATACAGGTTTTCTGTTCTTTCTTTGGACTGGAGTCCTGAAAAGAAGGGGAAAACAACAAAAAAGAAAGGCTTAGCAGCCTTCCTGGAGCTGAAAGTCTTCTTTGGTATAATGTTATCATGCTGCAAATTCAGATGAAGATCTATGTTTGAATTTTCTATATAAAGGTACCTACGATACCTAGATATCTGAGTCTATCCATGTGCTAATTCAATATTTATACAAAATATTTCAATATTTATACAAAAAATCTAATGTTGCTGCACAAAGATGACTACCTCACACAGTTGAGAAWAATTTATGTGTCAAAAACAGGATAGCTAATCTGACCTCCAGGAAAAATGCTCATTGAATTTAGACAGGTTCTCAGTAGACATTACTTTGCAGTATCAGCTCACTATGCTATTCCCTTCAGCTTTTCTGATTTGAAACTTCAATGGGAATACTGTCTCTTCACAGTCTATCTTCAAAACTTACATAATTTAAACTTCCAAGTCTTTTGTATTATTTGGTTTAAAGTCTACATCAGCAAGCAAATAAACCCCTCTTGCAGCATTTCCTAAAAATACTATTTTCTGACAGAATCTTCCTGACAGAGTTTTTCCAGATCACAGGCAAGAAGCTATTCAAGTCACATTTGCAAGTGAGTCATATCACACTCTTACACTGAAAAGAAGTTGCATTTACCTTCGCTTTGGGTTTAGGTGCCAGAATCACCTTCTTTTTTGCCCTAAAACAGGAGGGAGAGAGAGAGAGATGCAAATCAGGGAGACAGAAATGCATATCAGAAGACAAAAAGATGTGTCATGTTAGAATGAGGGTAGCAGTTAATACTATCTAAACTAAAAGGATTACTACTGTGCTACAGCTWTCACACATTATCCTTGAAATAGAAATCAGGCCAAAATATCAACAAGGGTGGAGGCTGGGATAAGAAAAGAAACAASAGGCATACTTTTAATCTATTTGTCTTTCTTAGATCCCTGCAGATATACTGCATATAAAAATTCATTGAATTGGTAACAATCTAGTGTATGTTGAGCTAAAACACTTGCTTTGTCCTTYTCACAGTTTAGAAAAAACTCAGATGGAATAATTTCAACCTCCTACATTTTTAAGAGTTTGCCTAGGCAGAGGCGCTTTACTTAAAACTGAAATTACCTRTAACATCTATAAATTTCATTTTATATTGCTGTTTGTCTCCCCTCATTTGTATTACATCAAGACACAAACATCTGTGGTGGGTGCTCTTGCCCTCCCCCTGAAGTGTTTTGTTGCTTGTCAACTGTAAAACACATCCAACTTGTTTGCTGCAACAAGCAGCTAAATAAGCTTCTAGTCTTTCCTGCAGCTCCAATGAACACGATTGTATCAACTCCAGTTATGCAAGCAAAGCTAGCATTAAGGCTAGCATTAATACTCAGCTTCGAATTAGAAATTAAGCACTTCTCACCTTCCTGTCTCACTTCTATTTCYTCCAAAGGATCAACAGATTTAACACTTTACAGGTCTTGTACTTTCCTTTCCAAAGCAATCAGAAACATGCTGGGTTTTAAAAAGTATCTACCTTACTGAAGGAGGACCACTGCACAGTTTTAGTATTATGTAGAAAAATAGTCTGCTTATCTCTATCGCAAAAAGTTGCCATTTAGATGACATTCAAAGCCATAGCTAGTGACTTGAATATTGGCTTAATGACACTGGGTCCTGAGAGAGACACACAGCTGTCAGAATCAGGAAGGTAAAAYGCAGAGTCTACTGTGAGTAGGGAAATATTCTTGAAGAAAAGAGTGGGAAATATTGCAGTCTGTGGGTTCACTCCACTGTGCTGCATAGTAAATTTGAGGCATTACACTGCATTTTGAAACACTTTGACAAAAAAGACATTAATCCAAGAATGAATATCCACTGGATTSTTTAACTGAAGTGCTACAACTCAACATGCCTATGTTAAAACWTTATAAATTGGGGAACTTTATAAATATCTTCAAACTCCTAGATATGCCCCTTCTTTCCTCTCTATCCAGGAGGTGGTATGAAGATGGAAAAGGAGCAAGAACCAAGTAACGTAATGCTATGAACTACCTACAGATACTAGCCAGTGTCAGCATTATTATACTCACGGAGCAGAAGTGAGGTGATTGTGAACACTTCGGCTTTCTTTAAAAAGCATCCTGGAAGAAGGGTGAGAAAAGAAACAGAAGGTGATTCTACAGGGACAATCAGTACATGATCCCCAAGTACTCAACCACCCTCAAAGCAGATCTAAAGCAAGTTACCCGCATTGCTACCACAGTGCAGTTACAGGCAGGCATAAACAGAAGAATGTTCATTTCATAAATGACTAAGTTCACATTCAAAATACTGATGTCATTGGCCATTGGCCAAACAGAAGTCACACTATCACCTTTTCCAGCAGGACAGGAGAAACATTTCGAATTCTCTTCCCTTCTCAGAGCAGTTAATATTTCAGATACAAAATTAGGGATTTCCCTAAACTCTTCACTCGAAGTACCACCGCATTGATCACGGGCTGTTTTCCCTCATCCTCTTTCCCCCCCGCCTCTTTCCCAAGCAAGGGGATGGAAGTAGGAAACCAGACAGGAAGCTTCCTTTCCAGTATTTTGTATAAGTCGCTGTATACCACCTTTATGGCATCTATTACACTGCATACACACTTGCAGTTTACCATGGAGCCAACGGAGCAGCTCTGGGAGTGGTAAGACTCAGCAGAGTAATCCCAAGAAAGTTCACATCTTTTAACTCCAGGTTTATCAACTCCTGCTCTGGAAAATCAGAACAATTTCTGACCTGTACTTACACTGCAGCTTGGTATCCAAACGTAGTTATAACCAACCAATTACAAATGGCAACTCATTCCCCTTCCCTATTCCCAAGTAAATAGCCTAAAGTGCTATTACACAGAAACAGCCAAGATTTTCCTAGGTCAATATTGTCATGTAAACGCTGACCACTTCACTGTCTAAACAGCTTTCACCACAGATAAGKCATCCCACAGAGCTGCAACAGTTGAGAGAAAAATCCACATTTCCACAAGTCTCAAGCAAATTAATAAGAAAACATTTAAAATCTTCTTGCTATGGTTCCAATGTTTGCCATTCCACAGTTAAAACTTTCATATCCACCCTCACATCTGTTTTTTTGCCCCACCAATCTCCAAGCCTGTATTATATTACTCTCCACCACAGACTACTGAATTCTTATGAAAAAAATGTTAGGAAATGACAGGGACTTTCCTCAAGACAATTTCAGCTCACTGCTTTTAGAATTGTACATCCCTCCTCATCCTTTGTGTTTTGTCTTTTCTTTAGTCTTTTTTGTCTGAGGAATTCCAGTYACCAATAAATTATAATGCCACAGTATAACATGCACGGCAATTGCATACATTAAACAAATGTAATGGAGTTAAAAATAGTTGTTCTCATCGGCAAYTTCCAGAAAGGGAAGAAAACATTATCGTTTCTTTTTTACAGACTGGTGGTTTTACCATGCAGGGGCTGACATYTATATTCTCTTTTCTGTCTCTGACAATGTAACTTTTAACCGAATATTTATCTCCCTTTTGACCAAGTCGCTACACTTTAAGTCACTGCCTGTTTGACAAAATTACTTACCTCTTGTTGTGATTTTTAGACAGAAAACAGGATATTATGGAAKGAGCCATGCCATAAAGAATCACAGAATCACAGATTAGGGCTCGACCTGCTGGAAAGCACCTCCACGGAGAGGGACCTGGGAGTCCTGGTTGACACCAAGTTCACCACGAGGCAGCAGTGTGCCCTCGTGGCCAAGAAGGCCAATGGGATCCTGGCTGCATCAGGAGGAGTGTTGCCAGCAGGTCAAGGGAGGTGATTCTGCCCCTCTACTCAGCTCTGGTGAGGCCGCACCTGGAGTACTGTGTTCAGTTCTGGGCACCCCAGTATAGGAGGGACGTGGAGCTTCTSGAGAGGGTCCAGAGAAGGGCAACCAGGATGATTAAGGGAATGGAACATCTCTCGTATGAGGAAAGGCTGAGTGAGCTGGGCCTGTTTTCTCTGGGGAAGAGAAGGCTGAAAGGGGATCTGATTAATGTGTATAAGTTCAGGAAGGGAGAATGCAGGGAGGAAGGGGACAGGCTGTTYTCACTGGTGGCCAGCGATAGGACAAGGGGTAATGGCCACAAGCTGGAGCACAGGAAGTTCCATCTCCAGGTGAGGAGGAACTTCTTTACTGGTAGGGTGACAGAGCAGTGGAACAGGCTGCCCAGGGAGGTTGTGGAGTCTCCTTCTCTGGAGGTCTTCAAAACCCACCTGGATGCCACCCTGTGCCACATGCTCTAGGTGTGCCTGCTTGAGCAGGAAGGTTAGACTGGATGATCTCTAGAGGTCCCTTCCAACCTTGAATATTCTGTGATTCTGTTATAAAGGCTAGATAACTTAGATAAGGTACATCTTAATACATGCTCGATAGAAATCTTTCTTAGTGTTCAAAATAGTTCCTAAGTGCAACTACAAGGTAATAATCAATATGTGAATACATATTGCGTATGAAAACTGCCCAGTCTGTAAACAGTCTTGCTGGTCAACAGGAAGTGCTGTTCAAGCAACTCTTACTACTGCTTTTTCTTGAAGGCACTTTTAGAGAAAGCTTTAAAACCTGACAGAACTTCTTAAGCACACTTCTCCTGTGCAGAGAGTACCYGATATCCTAATGTGTTTTCAAATAAAGTTTTGGCAGGTATGTACTCTAGAATGACCATACATACATTATGAAATTTTCTATAAAATACATATTTTAAAGAATTTTCATGTTAAAATTCCAGCTTATAATTTTAACATGTATATCATACTGCATCTCAGACTGCTTCCAAGATGCAGGTAATGTTGCTGTCTACATCACCCTCCATCACAGGAAAAGCTTTTCAAAGCAGTCACTGCTTTCTTCATCTCAAAAAAAAGCATCATGGACATAACTAAAATCAGTCAGATGACAAAAGAATAGCTCTCCAAGAAAAACTTCTTTCAAAACAAGTACATCACAACAAGTAAGGTTCAAGAAAGTCACAGAACAGWAAACCGCTCTACAGCAGGTATCTTACCTTGCCTGCATCCAGCCCTTAGGCCAAAGTGGCTTCACCTCTGTTTCCATAAAGGTTTTGAGGTAATCTTCAGCAGACTGACTTCTATTTGGCTCTAGCTCATAACATCCCAGCTTGATCTTGACAAGATTACACAACAAAGATCTGCAGAAAGAAGCACAGAACAAATGTACAGAATGAAACAGCAAAGCTCGGCAGAAAAAAATCTGAGAAATGGAAGAACTAATGCTGCATAACTGCTGTCCGGTGGCAGTTATAGAAGGGGCTCATCTCTAACCATTCTTCTTTTCCTCCATATAATTTGCTTCCAACATGTTTATGACCTAGCTGGTATGATTTGTGYCTCTTTGATGCTGTCCCTGGTTTCTATCAGGCCTTGCAGCTCATTTATTTTTAGCTTTAGTAACTTCACAGAATCACAGAATGCCGAAGGTTGGAAGGGACCTCAGAGGGCATCGAGTCCAACCCCCCTGCACACGCAGGGGCGCCTAGAGCACGTGGCACAGGGCTGCATCCAAGCGGGTTTTAAAGATCTCCAAAGAAGGAGACTCCTCAACCTCTCTGGGCAGCCTGTTCCAGTGCTTTGTCACCCTCACAGTGAAGAAATGCTTCCTTAAGTTCCTGTGGAACTTCCGATGCTTCAGTTTGAAGCCATTTCCTCTAGCCCTATCACTGTCCACCACTGAARAGAGGCYGCCCCCCTCCTCCTCCCTCCCTCGAGGTATTTATACACGCTGATCAGGTCAACTTCTTGCATTTGTTTCAATATYATCTTTGCGAGTTTTCCTCATTCCTCAAAATGTCTTTTCTCACTTTGCTCTCAATGACTTCTATCCGAGTTAAAAAGGGAAAATGCCCAAAAGCAAGTGATGAATCCCATTCTACACCAAACTATCATTTCAACAGAATAGCCTGACAGGGATGTTCTTTTTTAGTGTCATTAAAAACCTAAAATTGCACGGAGTTAGATAATGTTTACCCTTCTGAGCCTCATGACAAGACTGAATGAAAACACAAGACTTAAATATCTCTTGTCTTTAAATATGGCTTCTCCTGGTCAAATCAAGCTATGCTAGTTACATATATCCCATGAAGCTTCCCTTTCTGATGTTTTACTATAGTCAAGATGAATAAGTATTCAGTTTTGATAAATTCAATGACATGTTTTAAATAATACTGTCTGTTCTAATATTACCTTACGTCTTCCATGGGAAATACTTAGTGGGATCCGCTTGCTAAAAAMCCCTATTTTTTCTTAAATTATCTAGATAATATTAAGATTCAATAAAAATCCACTCTTGGAAACAGAACAATGAGACTCCAGCATTTCAGACAAGAATCTTTTGCTCTCCAAAGAGAGCCCAGAATCTGTGTTCCAAGAGGATGCAACCATCACACATTTTGGATTCTGTTTTACCCAGGGACTGGGAGGTCTGCCAACATAGCACAGCCAATTTTGATGCTCTTATTGTGACAGACATCCTAACCACTCTTTGGATGACACTGCTTTGTGACAACGTTCCGAGAACGGTGCGAAGCAGCTGCAACTCAGCTTCCACCTCTTTTTTTTTTTTTTTTTTTTGCTTAAAGTAGTGATAAAAGGATTTGGCAAGATTTTCTCTTTCAAGTTAGAAGTGTGCAGTTTTCTAGCTTGCCTATTTTGTTTCAGAGCTCTCCAAAGCTTCGATGAACTGTGCTTCCAAAGAGTATTACTACTTAGAGAGTATTGTATAACAACATCCTCCTAGTGATCCCATTAAAAAGAATGGAAAAAATCTCAGTGGAAAGTAGTAGTTTTGGCTCACCTCACTGTATCATCCCAATGAAACTTTTTTCTGGGTCCTACAACCCTCTTTCCAGGCTTCTCATCATCATCTTCCTCCGATCCATTTTTCTCTCGTTCATCCTCTGCTTGTAACCTAAGTTTAGAACAATTATTTTATTTATAGGTATAAAGAACAGTCACAAACTGTTTAAGTTTGTGTTTAAGTAAGAAAGGAGTACCCAGTTGTGCAGGAAAGACAAATCTGTCTTCAGATTCTTACTATACACCTCAGGGAGATGTAGATAGTTGATTTCCCTCCCTACTCACCATCACAAGCAAAAACAGTACACTGGACGGATGYGATGATGAAATTTAGATAGTGTCTTTGCTTGGCCTCTTTCCATTTCTAAGTAATCTATTCACTTCACTATTCAGTTTCTGCAATTCTGAAACAAGCTAGCTAGGAGGGAAACTACAAGAAGTTTCCCTTAACTGAAAAAATATTCATGTTCAGTCAAGAACATGAACATGCCTGCTTCTATTGTCTATTAATCTAGCATGGTGAGGTCTCCAGTATTCTTCTCAGTTTGCAATTTCTCTCTCTCAAGATCTATGTGATGCAGATACTTTGTACAACTCAAAACTTACAGGCATGTACAAAGAAACTGGGGCATACTACTAGACTGAGCTCAGGAAATGAACAATTAGGTGATGGCTGCACTCTAGAATGATCATGCACATACTCTAGGAGCACCTACTTGGCATTCTTGGCTTGATTACGGGCCTGACARTCCTCCTGGTATTTGCATAACTGTTCAGGCATGACATTACTGACAGCCAGTTTCAGCTTTTGCAGTGGTTCTCTCAAACGGTCATCCTGGGAAGAGATAAACATCAAAATGATCCTGTTGATGCCAAGCATAGTGTATTTTGTAGAGTTCAAGAAATTATTTTCCTCTCACTCCCAAAAGACAGTATTTCCAGTACACACAATTGACTACAGCAGCAGTTTCCTACATGGTACTTGATTAAATCTGTAGGGTCCAACAACAGTATAAATATACACACACTTCTAACTTGTACAATTCAGGTAGTCTTAAGCCCAGAAATCATGAAAGGTAGCCACATACAAAGAACTGCTTCATGAACATTACAGTATGATCTCATTGAGCAACCCTTTCAAACGAAAAGAGTCAAGAAATAGAAGTGAATAAAGTAAGAAGGATGCGTTGAGGAACATCCCAACACTTGCAAATAAATAATGATTCAAATCACGCCCTCCCCCCAAAAAAATGGGGGGGTAATGAAAAAATGTTATAAAAAATGTGGGTAATGAGCACAATCAGGACTGCATATTTAGGATCATTTCTAAACACCAAAACAATATCATACACTTACCTATATGTGTTTTATATTCTCTTCCTACTTCTTCTGACTTTGCATTCTGAGTTATAGCTATAGTTTTATAGCTCTCAGAAGTAGTTATAACTATAAAACTATGTGCCATTATGTCCTGCTGCCGAATGCAGGAATAGGATGTGACACTATTCCCTCCCAAGATGCTTTTAGTCCTCTTTAGTCTTACTTCATCTAAAGAACCAGGTCAGGACACTTTATATCAAAACAGATTTTCTACTCAAGAGGAATGCATATCTATTCTTTAAAAGAAAAATTACTGTAAATGAGACAAAGTAGATGCAAAAAAATCAAAGCACAAAGACTTTGGCTCAAAAGACAAGTTAGTTCATCTAACAACCTACCATTTTTTTTCTTCTCCTTGACACAAATATTAGCAAAATGGTCTTTAAAAAAAAAAAGCATTTGTCCCAACAAGGATTAACATGGCTCCCTTGCTCTGCTACTTTAATATGCATCTTGTATCCAACTTTCAAAATGAAAACATTTCACTGTCATACACAGAAAAGTCTAAACAACTTAGCAAACACTAGTTCTCAAAATAGCCACACTAATAGGCACACAGAGAAACAGCATTTAAAACGATGTAGTAATGGATTAAAAAAAATCCCTCACTGGAGACTGCATGGCTGTTGCTCTGATCTTCTGCCCTGTCCTCACTACTATGTAAGTGACTTATGCTGGAGCTGCTCTTCCCCGCCGTTACCTGGACATTGAGGTGTAACTTCTTCAGACGCTTTATCAGTGTGTCCTTATTGCATGGCACAAAAGCCTCAAGGTGAGAGTACACTCCATTGCGGATGGCAGGATTTATCTCCTGTAACTGTAGCTCAATACTGACAAACAAACAAGAGACAGCCAACTAGTGAGGCACTCCAAGATGAAGATGACGACTGAACAAAAACCCTAAGGAAATTCTGTATGCATAACATATTTGAGCTATGCATACTAAAAAATAGCAGTTGGAGATATATTTTCAAAGGCATTAAACTAACCTTTTGTAAAGGTGAAAGTCTTGACCAATGGTGAAAGACCATTCAAAAGACTTTCAGGTACATACTTTCCTAGCAATGTTGAACACTGATATTCAAATTTAGTTTCCTTACACAATTATACATTACGTTTGAGTCAATTTTGGCAATTAGATTCAACTAATCACTTTGTTTCTTAAACACAAAACTTTCTATATCAAATGCTTTGTTGAAGGATTACAGAGTCAGAAAAATCTGCATTTTTCCTTCACAAAAGCTGAAGGCATTAAAGTATATGAAAATGGGGGACAGGAAGAAAATAATGGCAGAGTTTTGTTGAATTTCGCACACAGAGTCAAGGACACAGGGCACTACAAAACACTTCACAGTGGATAAAGACAGACAGATACTTAGGACAAGAATTATATTCATATACAAATCTCACTAGGAACTAGCTTAGGCTGATCTGTCTTCCCTGACTGTTAAAATCTTTTSTGGAACAATCTCAGTAATACCTCCTCTCCCATACTTTTCCTTTCACCCCCTTTTCCAAAAAGGGGGAAGTTGTACAGATAAGCACTTACTCCAGCAGAATATTATTCATGTCTTGTGTGAAAAATTTTTTCCTGCCTTCTTCATCAAACATCTTTGCGGCCTGAAAAGACAGCAATAAAAAGTACCCAAATGTTCATAACACATATTATCCCAACAATTTTAGTAGCTCCAGCTTTGCAGCTGTATCTATTAATTTCCAGCATTACGCAAAAACAGCATTATACAAAAAAAAATTATACTCAGTTCTTCAGAAAAGAGGTGAAGATTACTCTTCATCCCAAATAAAAGCTCCTTTTTCTAAGGCAAGCAGTCATTTTACTTGGAAAGTGCCTAGATCACTAGGTTTAGCATACTATTCTCATCAAAAAACACTGTATAAAAAAACTGGTAGAGAACTCTGTTTTAATATCTCACATATAATATCATCGATATTTTGGTACCACCGTTTGCTTAAGAACAGCAGCGTTGCCTGACAGATCACACTGTTCTCAATCCATATCCATAATAYGCTGCTTTTCTTCCTTTACTATGGGGCCTGGCCCAGTCATAACTCTGCAGTGTTCGAGACGGATCTCGACCCCAGTGCACTTTCTACAAAGGAATTATGTACACTAGAGAAATATCTCAACCCTCTTTCTGGTGCTGACCAGCATTCTCTCCATTTTTAGACGTGAGGAATGAAGGTGGAAATTGTGCCCCACTCTAGTACTTTGGTATTTTTGTCTGGACTCTTCCTGACTCTGTTTGGGATAGAAAGAAAAAAAAAAAAAAAGGTAAGCTTATTCCTGTAGATACTTCCTTTTGTTATGAGTTTTTTTTTATTTTTATTTTTTTTTCCTGGCCTCTCAGGAAGGCCAATGCAGAACTCCTTTAAATGTGACTCTATATTCCCAAGTGTGATATCATACTGAATGCCAAACAATACAGGCAGACTGCATGCTACAAGACCAATGATTCAAACAGATTTTAAAGGCTGAATAATTGTGCCTTACAGTGGTCAGTAAACTATCAGAGCTAAAAACTGCAGATAAATGATAAAAGACTTGATAAAATCCCTTTATTGCTATAAAATACTTATTGTTCTAGCTCTTTGCAACGGTCCCATTTCAATTGGAAAGGAAAATACTTTCTATCCTTATGAACTCTATATTGCACAGAAAAAAAAACAGTAGTCTTATACTTCAGAACTTATACTTTGGCCCTTCATCTTGCATGCTTTGTTATTTTAGTCATGAACATTTTTAAAGTTCCTGTAAGGACTACACTTTMTTTACTACTTGCTAAGGATATACCACATCTGCCCAAAAAATATTTGAACTTTTGTTTCTAAAAATGTAGTTATGGATGTTTTTGCATAATAAGATACCAATAAAATWGTTTGAAAGCCTTAAAACCAGTATCCTTAAGAATAATTAACATAACAATTAGTACCTTAAAGTAAAAGAAAGGGTATACACCTTGATGTTGGAGTCTTAGGAAGATGAGCTGACTGTAATATTATAATCATACAGTGCAATGTGTGGTCTTTGAAGAGAGTTACATTGRGATATTCAAAACCACATTGTTATCACTGAACTTTTTGGTTCGAGGACCATTTTATCTGGACAACTACCTTGACAATACAAAAAAAGGCCACTTTATTACTTTCCTGTTATGTACAGTATTATCTTTTGTCAAGGTATTTTACAACTGCCCATTTGGACAAATGGAAGATAGGAAAGGAGAATGGAAGGTTTTTAATCATATTCATCCAACGGTTTCCAAACATATTTTTTAAAAAAACCATTTATTTAATCATAACTTCATGGAACTAGGCTTTTTCCTACAACTTTATAAGCTTTTCAGTTTTTGTTATACTAAGAGCACTAAAGCTGTGAGCCCCATTAAGTATATGAAAAAAGTTTGCAGGAACCCTTTTCTCTTGATTTTCAGAAAAGTGCTCTACCTCACTGACAGTGTTTCAGCTGAGGACAACTTGTAGGAAGCAAGGAAGCTGCCTCTGTAGGTCAACGTGCAGTGCAGTTCTCTCCCAAATAGGAAAAGGCAGAGGGCTACTTCCAAACCTCGTGAGCAGGCTCGCTCTGCTCAGCCAGCCCAACACTTCCAGAAAACAAAGATTACAGGCAAGATTGCAGAGCTGGGATTTGCAGAATGAGTGGACTTCAAACTTGCTTCAATCTGKCTGGCTTGCTGTACCATGCAGCAGAGTCAATTTGGGTAGTGAATTAGRTAGCACTAATATTTACTGATTTTTGGCCTAATAGAGTTCTACATCTGTCCCTTCTACTAAGAAGTTCCTGGTGATTCATAGTAAAGTTAATCTGAAAACTCAAAGGTAGACAAAAACTTCTCACTTGCTTTAATAAATATTAATCCCTTGGCTACAGTTAACTCAGTACATTTCAGAACTAAAGAACACTGTAAGAAGTTTACATATAGGTAAAACAGCAACGATAACATCTAACCCACAGCAAAGCAACCTCTGCTTCTGTGTACATTATTGCTTTCCAAGAAGGTGATATGGCGAACACTTTCTCAAAGCTTAACAGCTACATTCTGTTTTGGGTAATAAGAAAACTGTTTTCTCCTGAGCAAGGACAGGTTTGTATGTAGTCTTAGAACCTGAACTATCAAACAGATTTATTCTCAATTTAATATAACATCCACAACTGAAACAAGGAGTATAGTAAGATACCTTAATACATCTGTTCCCTTTACATAAGCTATTAGAATGTTYGGAACCTAGGGAATTAATATTTTCCATTAGCATTTTTGAAAAATATTTGGATTCCATTCCAACCTTCCGAAAGGAAAGTATGACTTTTTTTTTTTCCTCTCCTGACAAATTCAGGACACTCATGTTACAGAGTCAGAACTCAAAGCATACATTGGATTATGAGCTCCAGTGGTACTCCATGTTTCTTCTCCAGCACAAATTAGAAAGCAACCATCCATTTTACCAACTGTTAATTCAAGTGAAAGAAATACTGACACTCTGCTTATGGAAAAATATTACAAGTTATTCTATATCATAGATTAAGCAGAAAACCTTATTTCCACTGGGAAATAACTCCTCAACAATCAACCTGTATTATCTCAGTGGTCACATTTGCCTCAGTCGTAATTACGTCCRTTAAGGTTAACATTAAGCTCAGTGCTACATTCTTCTAGTGCTTCAGACACTTTTTCCACAGAGGACAGCTCRGGCCCTAATTCTTCTTCCTCATTCTTTCAGATCCTTGAATGCAACCTCTTACCACTGCAGTCATACTTACTGTGCGAAGGTCTCCAATGCGCTTTTCAAGGAGCATGGGCAGACCTTCCGGGAGGGCCGGCACCTGCTTGGGTGTCATGACCTGAGAGGTGTAGGTTGCCTGAGTGACATTGCCATTTTCTCCCGACAGCTCAGAGACCGGGCTGCCATCAGAAGCGCCGTCAAGCAGCTTGTCAAAGTCAATGTCCCCCAGCATCTCCAGGGCACTTTCAGCTTCTTGCAGGAGCTCACGTTCATTTGTGCTACCGAAAATGGAGAGGACAGGATCACTGATCCTGAGGTTCAAGTCAGAGATATCATTTCCTGCGCTGAGAGAGGAAGAAGGAACTTTACTAGGGGTAGAGGTTGCAATAGTCACTGGAGGTTTTGGACTAGATTCCTTCTTCCTCATGGCTTCCTTCTCCTTCTGAAATTTACGGATCATGGCAGCCAGAGAAAGTGAGTCTTTATATAATTTCTTTTTCTTCTTTTCAGACTTGTGTGAATTTAAGGCCATTGCTCTGTAGAGAAAAAAGAGAAATCTTTCATTAGAAACCAAGCCTTTGGATTCTAATGCATGCAATCTTAAGCAAAAATATCCAGTACAATTAAAATAAATCTGAGAAAGCTTACRTATATAAATATATATAGATGTGATATATGGCAATAGTCTGAGGATGGAAGCACAAAACTTGTCACTCGTGATTCCAGGCTGTTCAATTTTCTGTTACATTTTATATAGCTAAGGCCAAGTTTGTTTATTCTTAACTTTTCAATTTAAACATGCTGCTAAAACACTTCAAAATTTATCCGTCTCCCCAGTGAAGGTATAGCTTGCTTTAAGTGTTACATAGGTTAAAAAAACTTATCTTGACTGCTAGAAATTTGACATACATTATCAACATTTATGTTACTCAAATTGGGCACTTTTCCCTAAATCCTATTAATTAGGTCTGAAAAAACCCCTTTATTCTAAAGAGCTATGG
Source organism: Nothoprocta perdicaria (assembly GCF_003342845.1). Taxonomy (NCBI): domain Eukaryota; kingdom Metazoa; phylum Chordata; class Aves; order Tinamiformes; family Tinamidae; genus Nothoprocta; species Nothoprocta perdicaria. The sequence goes on from NW_020455484.1 coordinate 90,819, forward strand.
AAACTTTGCTATGGTGTGCAGACAAGCCTCACATACAATTAAGAAGCCCATCTAAGGAAACAAACGTACCCCAGCTGCTTAGGAACTTTCATTTTCCGAGGTTTCTTCTCCTTCTCCGCCTCTTCATCCTTCCGCTTGCGCTTCTTCATTCCACGATCTTCACTTTCTTTCAACTTTGCTATCTGCAAAGCAGACCAAATAAAGCACAACTTTTTTTTTCCCCCCCCTTCTACAAGTTTTCTTTTTTTATATAGCAAAATTTCCTTTCCCTACATTTTCTGATTCAAAGCTGACATTACCATAGGAGAGCATAGGGGAAAGGAAGGAAGGAAGGAAAACGACAAACAGGTAAGCAACTGTCACCTCTTCATCTCTAGAAGACCCAATACCTTCCTTGTGCTTTCTGATTCTAACTACAAACTTTTTATAAGGAATTATTTAATTTTTGTTTTTACAGTCATGGAAAGTATCTTATGTGAAATGATAAACAGAACTGGATTCCCAAGTAACAACTGAAGTTCCAAACAAGCCTTCATTGTTAATCTTACTAAACAGTTATTTTATTCAGAGTTTGCAATAATAAAAATATTCTCCAGATTCTAAAATTATCTACTATATATAAAAACAATCTAAAATGCAAAAAGCACAGAGAAAGAGTTCAAGGAACATCATGTTACTTGAGACTGTCATATGCAAGCTCTTATGCTTGCATTGACCATAACTTCTGGAAGTATACAAATACAGTAAGAGAGACAGTTTATAAACATTTAAAGTAAATCATCTTCTAAATGAAACTGTATTTTAAGAGGTATTTTGTGTTAAGTGTTATTCTGCATATTAGGAATAAAACATGCAGATTTTAGTAAGACTATAAATGCAGTGTTGGAGCATTTTCACATTTTCTTCTTACATAAGAAAATTCCTGTAAAATCTAGGCACTCCCTATCACTTCTTAAATTGGACAGACATAACTYGTTTGACTGCCTACACAGACGCCTCGCCTTACAAACCCAAATAACCGGGGCACAACATGAGCTATTTCCCCACAAAAGAGAAATTGCTACAGAAAAATGCTGGCCTCATTCTGTTCTCAACCTCCTTATTTGAGAGCTTCTAATCATATCAGATCTTTCCCAATTTCCACCTAGCCCTAAGTTCTGTGTATGAAGTACCATTATTATCACTCACTTTAGGTGGCATGTGCTTTTTGTCGTCTGCAAAGTCTTCATCCTCYGAGTCCGATGCCTGGCGGAACTGCAGGGTACCAGTGTTGATATAAAATCCCCCATATTTAGTTGTCAGTGATGCAGGAACTAATTCATCATACTGGGCAGGAAACAAGGTAATGAGTTCATTAGTATTTCTTAATAAAATACAGATCAGTCATTTATTTACAAGTCCCTAAAGATAAAAAATTAAATACAAGTACACAGTACAGTTTCCTAATATAGAAACAGGAAACTTGAAAATTATTGGCTGAAGCACATTCATAATACAACATAACATCTCTATTTGCAAGAAAAGTTCATGTGGAAGAAGAGAAAGTATTAAGAAGTGCTTTCTGAAGGAAGTGAGGATAGGCACATAGGCATTTTTTCCTCTGAGGAGAGGGCCTTCTAWTTATTTTTCCCTGGCATTCTATCTCTAACCTTCTAGCCATAAGATACTGTAAATCTCAAAATGCATAAACTATTCAAATAATCAAGTATCATCCGCTTATGAACAGCCTAACTTAACTGTTTATTGCCTGTTTTGGCTGGGCAGAAGGCAGACACACAAAACAAGTTGGTTTTKTCCACTACAGCTTTAAGAACACAATAGAAACATTAAAAAAAAATAAAAAGTAGCTTTATACTTTCTAAGTGAAAGTTTCAGAGGTCTACTGAACTTCAGTTTTACAAGACAGCATGCAGTTTCTTAGCAAAACCTTCCATTATTCATACAAAACTACCATGGGCCTTTATAGTTATCTGTAAGCAAAAGTTAGCTACAGGCATTTATTGCCATCATCTCCAGAGGAAAAAAAAAGTAATAAGATGCCAAACTGAAAAATCAGAATTTTACAAAATTTTATATTATTATATACAGGAAACTGAACRTATCTGAAGTTTGCTATTGTAAAACAAGCATAACCCCTGCCTCAGGTTACAYGTCTTTTCCATTGAGACAGTGCCAGTGAAGCTCCAGTCTTTTCCATTTCATTTTTATTAATACACATCCCTGCACCGCATGTGACAGACCCATATTATTCCAACACACTTTGCATGTAAAATTCCTAACCATGCTGCCTGCTCAAGTACCTATTCCCTCTTTTAAAGTTTTCCGCAGTTTTCTTTTGTTAAAATAACTTATTCCCATTATGAAAAACTTAACCACAGTATGTTACCTTATTTATGATTCTAGGTGTTTAGCAAGAGATGGCCTAACATAAAAATATGACAATCATAGTACTTATTTACTGCAAGTCAGATATTCTCACTCCATTTACACTGGGTTTGAGGCCRTGAAAGATTTCAGCCTCTTATACACACTGCTTTGTTTTGCATAGTGCTCAGTACACGTGAAGGACTTCAAGTTAAATTACAAGGCTATATGTCAAAAATATTACAGTCCAAAGACATACAGGAAAAAAGGTCAATGTTAAATATGGTGGAAGACAGGATAATTCTACCATTTTATGACCAGCAGCTTTTTAAGAGTATGACATTCTCCCCCAAGCGTTATCATAACTCAGTTAATCTCCAGGAAATTTCTTGTTATTGGCAAAGTTTCAAAACAGAGACAACTCAGAGTCATTCTAACTTTATGCATCAATACCAACAAAATATATACAAGAGAAATGAGGAATGGTTGCCTTGATAATGCCCTTATCGCTATGCAGAAAGACAATACTGTCCTGAACTACCTCAAACTCCTCTGACTTTGGCTTTCTAATACTGAAAGCAGCAAGATGGGGGACTTGAGCAACAAACACAATCCTAGACACTACTGGCTGTTTGGAGGCATAAAGAAGAATGTCTGTGCAGCATGTCTGCCAATAAAAGTTATCCAGGAAGCCTTTACAGRACCCAGAAAACATGACAATGACTAGAAACACACAACAATAATGCAATAAGTAAGACCTGATTTCTACCCTTCTGCTGAAAGAAAGCGGAGGATTTTAAACACACGTTGAAGGTATGCACTCAGGCTGAGGAAAAAAGTCAATTCCAAGTTACATCTGTAAGCAATAAAACAAGTCTGTTAGCACGGTCAGATGATTAAGAGTTAAGTAGAACACAAGAGAACAAAATACCACCTTGGTTGCTTTGAACCAACAGGCCTTCTGCTGCACCTCTCTTAAGGTGAAATATGTGCTAGATTTCAGCAGSCTGAATGACTTAGTAGCCAGCTACACACACTCCCACAATGAGAACTGGAGACGTGCAGTCACTTATAGGAAGGGTGCCAGGCAGATTGTCAGTTACCAGGTTAGCCCATTCTCACTGCACAATAGGTAAAATATATTGAATATACAACCAAAAATACAGGTTAAGAACCAAAAGGCCCAGGCTAGCAAAAGCATTRAAATAGAAGACAACAATAAAGACAGTCCTCAGTGAGGAAACCATCCACTGCTATAGAAGATGAGTGTGATGAACAGCATGATCAACACGGCACAGATCTCTAGGAGCAAGCAAAAGGCAGACTTCATTCAATATACAAATCAGAGTACAAACCCTTCCAGAGCAGTCAGCAAGTAAGCAATGGGAAGCTAGGTCAGCAAGATGTGGATACGTAACTTCACAGCTGAAGTTTCAACAATTTCTGCTGAGAACCATGAATTGAGTAGTACTTCCAAAAGCCTCTGACATTCAGTTCTCCTTYATCAACTATATTTACTGCACAGTTTACTTTTCCTTTTCAAAATAAGCCTTGTCTCACTTTAGATCATGGAGTTGTTCTATAAAGTAAGACTGATATAATGTCTGCTTGCCTAAAAGCAGACCTGTAAGTTTATCTCAAATATTGTCCTTGAGTTACTTATTGTTCTTCTAGTGTCTTCAATTTATTTAAGCATTTAAATGTAAAAAGCAATGTAAAGACTTTAAAAAGTGTATAAAGAATGAGTTTTACAGATTATCAATTTACTTCCAAAATCAAGTCCTGCTTATGCATAACACTTATTTTATCCTGTATTATCTGCTCTTGTGGTCAGATATTCTACTTGCAGTTCTCTTCATTGACCTCTGCACTACAAAACAACCTACAGATCTTCAAAGTGATGTCTGCTGCAAACCTGTACAAGTGTCTTTAAAACTGCAGATTATGCCTTATTTGTTGTGAGATATTTAGATAGAAGACAAACATTTTTGTTCCTTGTTAAGGATACCTGAAATGGCTCTAAGTAATTGTTTTTTTTTCCCCATTTACTTTTGATCATCATGAGCCCACTCAATGAATTCAAGCTCTAGAAGTCATGTTGATTATGGCTGCTGTAGCCCAAAAAAAGCCTACAGAGTGAACTGCATGTTTAAGTACTTAAAACACTGCTGACTAGTCTCTTAACTATGTCTCTAAAGGTGTAACAATTTAAATGTACTGTTCTAACCTGCCATTTTTAAGGCCAAATTTTAACACAAAGGCCAAAATTACCTTTCAGAAAGACAAAATAACACAAAACACATTATTATTCTGAGTAAGGTCAACATGGAACAATAAATTGCCTAACCCAGGATGACATCAAAAAGCAAGTAGAAACTTTCCCTTCCTTGATTTTTCTATGCTAAAGGTGGTCTTTTCTCCACATAATATATATGTAAGCTAATATTTTTAGCTTAAGCTTTTTTAAATCCTGTGGCAAAGAGCAGTTGGAACTTGTGCTCCTGTGGCAAAGAGCAGTTGGAACTTGTGCTGCTTACACATTTACACGCAGGCAGTTCTCCCCCTGTATTCATCTACCCTGCAGCAGGGGAAGATACTGGCTGGTCTTTGTTTTTCAATGTGCAGGCCTTACTTACCTCTGCTTAAGAGCAACTGCATACTTCTTAGCAAATAGTGAGCGTGTAGTATCTCATACCCCTCTCCTACACTACACAGCAGAAAGGATGAGATGCTCTGAGACCCCATCATATTTTCCTGGGATCTGTAATGCATATATAAAGAGGTATGCATTCAACAAGTCCARTATCTGGAGGTCACTGAAACACCAAGTAGCCCAGCCAAATTAGACTCTCATGCATAAGTATGCATACATGCAGGTGGAATTCCACATGGAATACACCACCTGGCAAGTCACACCACAGCAGATTCCATTTTCAGCCCTGAAGCAGTGAGGATAGACAGCTCTTTGTAGGTTATGTACATTTTGTGTGTTAATATTGCAGAAGTCTACTAGGGTAAGTAGGGATAAGGAATTTTCAAACWGTTGGAAATAAGAACAAGATGCTCACAAGACGCAAACAGTTATTTAGATTAGAAGTTCAGCACTCACTGAATAGTCAAAATAACAAGAAATTGAAACATGGATTTCCCACCTGTCTGCAATTCCATTCAGAGAGGAAAATCCATTCCTTTGGATTAGATGGTCCAAATGGGGCCCGCTAATAAGATTAGCRAGGGCAGGCAGGCAACAAGGTAAAAAATATGAATAGCATATATATCAAGTATCTCCAAAGAAAACAACAACATGTGACCAYGTATGTTTTGCTGTAAGAAGAAACAAGTTCGATGAAAGAGGGGATACAGGAACTGAAGGTATCATTTAGTCTAACATGTGTAAAATCCCCTTTCTCCTGTATCTTCCTTTTGCTAGCTTCATGTTTGAATACTCAAAACCGCCCTTTAGAAATCTCTGCCTTCCTATGTTCGGTCACCCCAGGGACTTTGACAGTTCAAATACAACCATACTGTAGAAGTCTCAGTTATGCTGTAGGAAAATATTCTTTGCTGAGCAAGCCATGAAAGCAGAACTACAAGATCATTTAGAAGAATCTCACTGAAGAGACAGTTTAGCTTACTGAACAGTCTAAACTCTACCTTATACTTTCCTAGGGCAGGCACCAACATCCTTTCATGGGTGAGAAGAACCTCCTTTGCTTCACAGAAGACTCCTTCTATCAGCACCTTCCAAGAGGCTTCCTCCTGAAATGCATGCGCTGGAGCAGTCTGCACTCCAGCCCTATAGAGCCCCTCAYGTGGGAACTGCATCACCAACAGATTTGCAGCACATAACTTTGATTTTTTAAAAAGCCACACAAAAAAGGAGCAGTTACACTAAGGTTACAGGAAAGTAATCTAGTACACTACACCAGAAGATTTATTTTTTATATATGTGTGTGTGTGTGAGTGCGCACATACATTAAATATGCAGAATTGTTTACTTGGAAATAAGTGCAAATGAACTTTGCTTCTGGTACTACTGCTTGTGTGCTAAAAAAATAGACCTAGAATTTGACTCTTTCATTTCTTCAGCAACAATTGGTGGCAAATCTAGTTTTGGAAGGAGAATCTCTCTAAAGCTAAGGAGCAAGTCTGTTTCAGTGCCGAAGAGTTCTTTCCCCCCTTCCCATCCCCCAAGAATCAACAAAAAGGACTAAAATTCTAGCAGGTTTCAATTTTACAGGGAATAAGCAGGGYGACAACAGAACTCCAGCCCTGGAGCAATTCAAGAGGCACTCCTGTACTCGTTTTTCAACTGCTTGTGTCCAAGATATCACTTTTCTATGACAGAAAGCATCCTTCCTTCTGAAAGATAAGTCTAGGCTGGGCCCGTCTGTGACATCTATTAAGGCATGCTATGATTTAATAGGTGGCCACATAAAAGATGAGCAAACCAGATACAAAAGTTTTCCTTCTGAACATTTTTCCATTCGCATCTAACAGAGATGGAATAAGAGCTTTGTTAAACTTAACTCCTACATTACAGAATCCTTCAGCTCAGCAACAAGTTGTTAGACTAGCAGCTGGTATACAGTGCATTTATCTGCTTTTATATATAGAAATGGGGAAGAAAGCAGAACTGAGGGATGCTCTCTCAATAGTCCATTTGTAATGCAGACACAAGGCAAAATGGTTTGTTCAGGAGGGCAGTCCTTAGAGGATACACCGTTCTCCCCAGCAGCTTCCACAGCTACCACATGACACAACCATCTGGTCCTCTGACAACTGCCTTTTATGTTCTCGCAAGGAGTCTGGCAGGAGATCCATCAGAAATGCTCCTGCAGACCTCATGAATCTGCTGCTGACARCAGCAGCCCTGGAAGCAGGCGCAGCATCCAGACAGCCTGCTAGATTCAAAAAAAGGCATCGAGAGTCCTGTGCTATGAATGTTATCTGAATTTAGATTATCATATTTATTCATGATAAATTCATAAAAAAAATAAGATACAGCTCATTTCCTGTATTATAAAGTTTTGAAACTGAGGATAGTTGCCTTGAACAATACTGAGAAAACAGCCTACAGGCTACTGGTTTCTCAAAGGAAAGCAGCACTTCATCTTCTGTGATTACTGAACTGAAGATGAGAATCTGAGATTGGATAGGACATACCAAGTCCCAGTGGTACAACCAAARGCTGATGGATATGACAGGATACATTTCAACTCGAATTTTAGTCTACACCAAGAATAACAAACACAAGCCAAGATAAGCAGCATCTGTAGCAAACTTGTTTTTCACACTATTTGTTCATGTACCTTCAGACTGATTCACCACAGCTAACAATGCACAAAGACAATATTCAGTCCAAAAGCTCCACGATTCAGTAGCACGTTCAAACTGAGGAGCAGCGTATGACACAAGTAACAGGCATCCTTGGTGCTTTTCTCACAACTCCTTTTCATCGTCTTTTCTCCCCCCACTCGGCTTTCAGCCTTTTTCTTGCAGCTGTTTTGTTCAGTGTCACTCAACAGGTGGAAGACCTTGAAGGCTGGTTTACTTGGCTAAACAGTGAACCTAATTCTTCCTGCCATACGGTAAACACAAGTTATAGGATGTTCTTAGCATCATCCCTTCTTCTGAGCTGCTTCTTCCTCACTCTACCTCCAGGATGTAGAAAAGACCTCACACACTTCTAAATATTCCTGATATTTGAGACTTTTAAAAAAACATATTCAAAATAAATAAGAGGCAAAACCTGCTGTTTAACCATGCTGCACTCTCCGTTTTCTTCAGGTACCCTCAGGGAGTACATTTAAAAACTTGAAGAATATGGTGGTATTTTGGGAACAGAATAGCAACCCTGCCTAGTGCAGGAAATCCAACACTAATAATGTACCAGTAATCCAGACAGCTGGTACAGGAAAGCAAACAGTCAGTGTAATTTCACAGTTCATGTTAAATAAAGCACATGAATAAAGAAATTTATTTCTACAATGGGAAATCTTAAAATACATTTGAAGAAAATTAAATACATGATAGAGTAATAGCTTTCTAATATAGTTCTATTCCTTACTGCTGTTTTAATAAAGCTTGCTTACCGCTTCAGAATTATCTATGAATGGGTCCGTTTCATCATAACCATAACCTATATCAATCAGATCCTGCAGACGATCCTTCCGATGTTTGTGTGGCTTCCCACCCTGAAAACAAATGTTAGATCATTAGGGAGGAGGAAGTGAAGTACTACATATTAAAATCCATGAAACAGATGGCATTCAAGAAACTACTTCTGGAGGAACAGCTTTCCAGAGACTCTCATACAAATTGAGTTCCTGCAAACAAGCTGAAATTCTTTACAGAAGTCTCCTTAGAATCATCCTTGTAAAGCATTTACTAAACACTTGGTTTCCACGTGGCAAGGGCCTTTATGATACTTCACATTTAGACATATTTCATTGACCTATGTTTTTAAAGTTTTCACTAGGGGCAGAAGGCCCAGTATAATATACAAAGTTTAAGTTTCAGGATGTTCAGAGTCATTACAAAGGAAAACACAAATAGGCTAGCATTCACTAATATACTCTCTCACACATGACCATTTCTACCTAGAAAGTTGGAGGCGAAGACTAGGTCAAAAGATCAATATATTGATTTGTTAGTTGTACATATGGTGCATAGGGACTTTCAAGAGATGTTCGTGTTTAACATAACTGAAGAGCATCACCAAGATAAAATCCTTGGAAAGGCAAGAGTTATCACCACAACTGCCAAGAGCAACCATGAACTTACTGAAGTTACTCAAGTAACTTCAAACAAAAACTTGCAACTTAAACCATAGGCTAACTTACCTCCAGGACAGAGTAAAATTTAGATTATGCTGTTGAGTACTTTTCTAATGTGTGTTGCTGTCAATGTAAGTGAAGTAAGAAATAACACCCAGCTCAGAGAGAATTCGGGAAATCTAAGCTTACAGAAATCCAAACTTGCCAATGTAAAGGTCTTAAAGACAGAATCCTCCAGAAATCATCCCTTTCACTAAAATGGTAGCTTTTTTTTTTTTTTCTCTCTCTCTCTCTCCATACATTGAAGATGACTTGCCCAGGAAGCTTTTCACATGGCATTCCGCAGTTCTGAGCATGTTTAGARTAAGTACAAGACTTTCATTTATGAGATACAAGTATCACAGCCCATTCATTACTGTTATTGGGCTGAAGCTTCCTTCGAACAGTGTCTGCCTTGCTCTTTTATCAAACACTAGACATTTGATAATACTTGGAGCTTGAGCTCCAATGTGCGTTCTTGCAAGCAAACAAGAATCTCTGACATATATCAAACAGTTGTAAGGAAAAAGAAAGCTTCACTTTTTATTCAGGTTTTCAAGCTCTATAACCTTTCCTATGAGTTCCTTAACCACCCTATGCTTATTCAGCTGGTCAAAGCATTTGAATGATTCTTTGTCCTCAAAAGAAAAAAAAAAAAAAAAAAAAAATTATCTGCATCATTTTTTACTACAGAACAGTTAACCTGCTGAAGCCCTTAACTTCCACCTCCCCTAAAACAGTTCCCCCAGCCTTCGTCTCGAAACATAAGCAGGCATGATATCAGAGCAAGTTAAGATGTTTAGTTCCTGAGATCGCAGATGATATTCAATTAAGTATTCTAGAAATTCAAATACGAACTCAACAGATCAAAACCTCAAGTTATATGACAAAGTTAAGCAATCTTTGTACAACAGGAATAAAACATAATAAATACAATAACTTTTATTAAAAAAGAGCCTTCCAATGGCCCAAAGGGAGTCTATAAGTTAGTAAATCTGACCTTTACTATTGGMCAAATTAATAAAAGTTATAAAGAACAAAATCAGAACATGTAGKAAGAGGATACACATTCCAGGATAGAAGAGAATTTTGATAGAAGGAAGTCCTACTTCAAAAGCTTTAAATAAGGTCCACAGATGCTTACAGAAAACAAGCTCTCCTGGGATAAGAGGAAAGTCCTACTCAAATTAATGACTGTCTAGAAAACAAAGGATAGCAGTAAACAGCTCACTTTTTTATCCCCATTCCAATCTGTGGTATTGCCAAAAAATGTATTTTTTATCTTGAGAAACAAGGGGGCTAGCAGTGGGTATGTGTGGAGAGGAAACAAAATTTAACAGGACACGGTCAGGATAGTAAACAAAATGCAGAAGAAGAAACACTGAAAGACCTCACAGTTGGTGAATACTTAGTATGATAAATAAACAACTGAATTCAGTATTAATAAAAGTCAGGTAATGCCACAAAGTACAAGCTTAACAACAACAAAAGACATGTTCTTATTTTGTTATGCTCTTCAGGAAGCACTGGAATTATTACGCACTGCACGCTCACATCTGGCCAAAAAAGAGCATTAAGAGTAATGAAGCAATGCACAGGAAAAGAAAAACACCACAAGTCATCACTGTATCACTGATACATCAGAGCATCCTACCATTCATTAGCTTTCATTCAAAAAATGAAACAAAAAATGAAAGAAAGCAAGGCAAGAAGAAAGTTTGAAGGTAAAAAAAGCTTAACTCCTATGTAAAAACAGAAGGTTAAACACCTCAGGTGAGCAAAGAAATGACTGAGTTGAGATGATAGCATCAGAATCACGTGCAGAAGGTTAAAAGGAAACAGTCCCTGCCTTTCTAATAGTACTACGAGCTATAAAGCGTTCTGAACACATTAGCCAACGGGTTTAAAGCAATATATGTTTTCATATGACGTAAAAATTCTCTTTGCCGGAGAACACAAGCTCAGACATATCAATGAACTAAGTGAATGATCAAGCAAAAGTTCACAGGAAAAAAAATAACTAAAGTTGAATACTATCAATACAGAGGTTCAATACAGAGCCTTTGACTAAGGAAGAAATAAAATTAGAGCACTAGAATGGCACACTGAAAACACACAGCAATGAACACTTACACTGTGCAAAACTTAAGTATGAGATTCCTCTAGTGTCAGAGGACTACGTTGCCATGCATTAAATGGACCTTTGTTCTCAGCCAATAAAGAATCTTACGTTTTGTAAAATACCATCCAAGATTCAGCATCACATCTTTGTAATGCACAACATGCTAGCGTGGTGGCTTCAACAAGCAGCCATTAGTTTAACTTTGTCAAGAGAAATAACAGAAATGAAAAGGAACATTCAGAACAGACTTCTATGCTATTTGTTTTAAAGCCTGAATTCATCCACCCATTCAAAAAGAATTCTGCATAATCAGGCAAGCAAATGCTACACTAAGTTTACATATTATGTTTTCTGGARTTTATTTATTCACATGCCTTTCCTGTAGAATCAACAAGATCTACCCAATACCGTATTAGTTATAAGAAATTTACTTGAAAATAACTAAAAATAAGGAAGAAAGTTTCAACGTGCATCAAGTTTTTTCTTTTTTTAAACCGTGCAGAATCAATGCAAAGTTATCACCTATCCTACACACTACAATTCAAAAAGATCACTGGATTTCCCTTTAAATGGATATAGACAAACACCAGTATAAGAAGAAACTAGTACTTTCCTACTTTACAAATTCAAACTAAAAGCCCCAACATCATTCCTTGAAATCACTTTTAGTATAAAGTATTGTTACAGAGAAGCRGTATTTACTTCGTGGGCTCCTTGTTCTAGCCTAAGCTATGGAGCAAATGTCTATCCTGAAGATTTACAAGGGCTGGATGCTGTCAGAACACGAGCAACTGTACTGGATCAGGGTACAAAGATATAATCCCACGGAGCACGGAGGGTAAGTAGAGACTGATTGTTCTTGTACTGGAAGAGAGAACGAACAGGGAGTATCTAACAAAAGAACCATCAATCACCAGCCACCCTCTACGCTTAGTGGTCCTAATCTGGTAAATTCTTCTTTGTACAGAAGCCATTTCCTTTATGAGATTTTCTTTTTTGGGAGGGAAGGGTGATGGGGGTGGAGTAAGGTGTGGCATGGAATGAAAAAGGCAAGAAATCAAAATGCAAGCAGCATTCAAGATAGGAGTACATCGTGGATTCAGACGGTAGTTTAATCATAGTTTCTATTTTGGTTTATGTTCCTTTCCTAATAGTTACAGATATTCTGGTTTCTTTGAGAGCATTGCACTGATTTTTTTTTTTTGTAAATTTAGTAACACCATGTCTTGTCCATAAATGGCAATCCTTATTCTGGATGCATGTGTAAACATGGAAGTAATGTTGGAATTGCTTCCACCTTTACCATACCCTACATACATTGCTTTACATCATCTATACTTTCTTTCATCTGCTATAGTTATGCAGCTTTTTWAAAAAACATTATAAAAGACAAAAAATAAAAAATAAAAATAAAAAGCTGACATAAACTCTGTATAATAGTGTACAGAGAAGGCAACTTCATAATATTGTTTGGTCTTCCTTTGAATAATATTTGTAAACTATAGAAATATTTCAAGTGTACTTTTCTATGGAACTTTTTCATGTCAGCTCTTCCAAAAGATCACAACAGTTCTTTTCAGTTTAGGAATTTCTTYTCCTACATATCACAGCTAAGATAACATGAAATAGCAACTTACTTCTGCAAAATATAGACCTTTACTCATACAGGAAATCTGCCTTTACCAGAGAAAATCTAAAGAAACCAGACAAGCAGCACTTTAAGTTGCATCTTTTGTATTTAACATAGGATCTGACTGCTGTTTTTACTATTGAGGTGCTGTAACTCAGACTATCAACATGCCCAAGCACGATGATTAGGTTTGATTGCCAGCTCAGAATTAATCACCTCACCCTACCTGTATGAATTTTTGAAGACCTGTTTGGGCGTGGTTTTAGTCAACATTTTCTGATTTCTACCTCCATTTATTGGCAAAAGCCTCAAAAGCAGTGTTCAAGTCCTCCATGCTACACTTTCAGGAGTCAGCAAGTACCTTTAGGCAGCTGGCAGCTACAAGAAACTCATTAAGTGATGACTTATTTGCTCAACAATAACTTCCTATRGAAGCATCCTACACTAGGCACAAACGCATCAAGATTCTTTTTGTATTTAGCACAAAACAGAAGAGCTGTTTAGTAGTGCACAACAGCCTTACATAAGAATTCTTTCCTCCAGAGCAATATTTATCATGAATATTGACCTGCATCTATTACTCAGCTGTATTCACATAGGAAGCTTTTCCAAGAAGAGCTTTGYAAGCTACAACACCCTATAGAAACATCTATTTAGAAACAGATTAATCTAATAAATTTGCAGCAGCTTCAGGATGCTTAGATGAAATATCAGTCAACAGATATGCACAGGAATTGACATTTATTAGCAACTAATTTCAGGAAAAAGTGATGTCACCTGGATGTTAACATCAGAAATTATAACCAAATAATGGTATATTTTAACAGAAGTACAGTAACTCACGTATTTTGCCTCGAACTTCTTGGCTAGCATTTCTACTTCATGTCGCTCACGTTGTTCATCGTTAAATGGATCTTCTGAGTGAACTGATTTCTTCTGAAAAAGGCAGAAGTTAAATGTTCATTCCATTTTACAAGAAACACAGGTAGTAAGCATCTAATGAAAACCATTACACATCAATAAATTATGCTCTGATGATTGTTTAAGTAGTCAAGACTTGCACTAAGAGACCCATATACTTTGCTATCTAAAAATGAGTTTGACTTATTCAAATTATCACTCCATTACTTCTACTAAGCAACAGACAAAAAAAAGGAAAAAAAAAGAGTTAAAGAAAAACAGGTTTGGATTCATATTTGCCCATATCCTGCTACATTCTTATCTGAAAGTGTGAGTATGAGACAAAACTAGGAACAACTGATACTCAGGGAGGAGGAACCACCTTTAAACATCACTTTTTCACCAGTACTTCCAATGATGGCCATTTAAGACACAATACACAAGATGCACTTGGTATGTTAATCAACAAGGCATTAACTAGATGATTATAAAGCTCAGTAAGTCAAAACCATAACGAGCACCATAAGTCCTTGATCTCTTTTTGTCACTTTTGCTTGACAGTGATATTGGTAATCACAGCATAAATTTGGCAAGCCTGCTGCCACTGCAACGATCCAGATTTAATATTCCATTTGTACGAAGCAGGAAGTACCATTCTTTAAAAATAAAAATAAAGATTTCACTGTAAAGAAGCTAATGAACAGTAATCAAGGATAGAAACTCTGTTTGTTTGGCAATAAAACAGAAAACCACCGGTGCACTCTTCAAAGTGGACATTTATGTATAAACACAGTAAGTGATAAAATAAAAAGATACTACGATGTTAAATTGAGGTGGAATGAGTCAAGTCTTTTACAAAGGTCAAGTAATTTTAATGCATGTGGACCACCCACCAATAAATAAACCAAGACTTGTGTTAGACCAGGAACAAGAAACAACATTCTAAGATCACAGAGAGGCTCCCTCTACATCAAGAAAAGCCAATATATTGTCTAAACAGTGACAAAGCAACTCAGTGGTATTAAAATCAGTGTAATGAGACAGTGAAGCTGAGCTCAACTGCAGAGACCATAGTGTTATCTTGTATTTTGTAAACTGGTTCCTTCGAAGAGGTTATAGCTAATCCCAAAACATCTAACAAACTGTACATATTTCCCACAGGCATAGCTAAATATAAAATATTGCTCAATTTATGCAACACCCTTTTCCTGCTTGTAACTGAGGAAAAAAAAATCTATTCTCTATCTTCTGCTAGGGAAATGCTTTGGGAATTGTGAAGTTAAGACAAGAGTGAGGCCAAAGATCAAGTGAAGTTTTATACTTAAGCATTAATTTGCCTTCAGTTAAAAAACCCTCAAAGCTATAGCTGACCATTAAATCCATTAACTGAACATTACAGGAGTCAAATTCCAAAAAGTTTTAGTTTTAAGTGCTTCTAAGGAATCTGATAGACAGTTCTCTTGCATCTAGCAGTAACCMTAAGATAGTATTACTTCAACACCTTTAGAGGTCTGAGGCCTAGCAAAAATCAACTTGGCCTTCTGGCTCATCTGTTCTGAATCCAAACCTACAGACCAGGCAAGCTTTAAACTGCACTTTCAGACAAGGAAGGCACACGTTCTGCCAGTTCTGAAGAGGCAAAGAGCTCCAACCATAGCAATAAAAACCTGTCAGTCGCATGTCATAAAATTCTTTAATAAAAAAATTTTTAAAAAAATCTAGACTTCCAGAAGAGGGACTCTTACTAATAAGCCTATCACAGGATGGTCTCTTTACCCAGGGAGAAGAGTAGAACAAAAACAATACAAGTTTATGACATGAATTTCTGACAGCTTCTGAGTCAGGATGGAAATCCCATTCTAGAATGATAAAAGTAGCACCCTCATCCTGTCAGGTAAGTTTTGAAGTTCTCTGGACTTTGACTACAGGACTTAAAGTATTGGAAAATAATCCTGTGCATCAGTCAGAAATATTAAAAAACAGAAGCACATGTTACCAACTATATCAGATCAGGCTTTCAATGGGAATAGTTACAAAGAAGTTGAACAACTTCTCGTAACAGATAAGGAGCAAACAAGAGCCTTCAGAAAGTCTACAAAATCACCTACAGTGATTTGCATAACTAACTTTATGGGAACTGTTCATTTTTAAACTGTCCCACTGCTGAACAAACAAATTCCGAAATCTAGAACTCCATTTAAAGCTACAGTATTACCTGCCACCYAGTTACTACCTGCTTAGAAAGAGCAAATGTAGAAAGGTGGCAGAAGACATAACTTTAACAAGGTGGCTTTTCTGAAGCATTAGCTAATACCATCACCACAGCTCCTCTCCTCCACACGCAGGATCAGTATTCCTTTCCTATTATCTTTCCTATTATCTTTAGGACTTTGCACAGGTAACATATTTTGCTCATCTGAGAATGACTTGCGTCATGCAAGGTAGATTCTCCCCTMTTTCACACAGCTGATAACAACTAAGTTTCAGCTACCACATCAAAATAGTATTTTCAGTTTCTACTGTACACCAAACAAGAAGGCTGAACAGTTTTGAAAGAGGAATAAAAGTTCAAAATCACTTTAAAAGGACATCAACTTATGACACTTTTACATAATCAGCTAGTTGTTACACACAAGCCAGCAAGAACAGGACATTATGATCCCTTCATTTTGCAGCTGGACTCCAGAGAGAACTGGAAGAGAGAAGGGTTKCCTTACAAACAATATGCAGTTCTTTCAGCTTCACTACTTCTCTCTTAAAAGCACACTCTCTGATCCCAAAAGTATCAAAATCCACTAAACTGTTGTCTGTTACACTCCTCCCTTCTTCCCCCGATTTATGAAAAGCATTTCAGAACTTCATCAAAAACACAACTTTCCCAAAAAAAWTTGATTAGATGGTTAATTATCTTATTACCAACAAAAAAGCTAGTTACAAAACTTGGAAAAAGGCAAGGGAAAAGTCAAACCTCCACACACCATGCTATGCTACCCACCAATTACCAGTCTTCTACAAGACTTGATCAGAGACTTTACCAGACTAAAGCTGCATTCATTGAGAGTAGGCAGAGTTGGATTTGCTGGCCTACAACAGTTGTAGGATGGGGTGAAGAAAGGGAACTTGTGTTAACTTGCATAGGGAGATCTCCGGGAAATACTTAACATCAGTCATCGCTTTTTCTTCTACACTTGAAGGCAAGCCAGTTTCACATCCTACCTACTGAACAGCAAAAAGTGAACAGGGTGATAAGGACAGTACATCACAGTCCCCAGCRTTTCCTGATGACAATAACGCAGAGGTTTTCTCCTTTTCTCAGCCTGTGCTGGATTTACAGATTCCSTGGCGATATCAACACCCGCACTCCAGGCTCGCTTTTAATTTTCACCACGATTATCACTACCTTCTCAACAGCACTTACCTCCCTATGCCTGCCCTTTCCAGGAAGGGTCCCTAAGATCTGTGCAACTACTGAAGTCAACTGCAAACTCAACCAGTCTCCTCAACTCATGGGGATGGGCATAAGGAATAGGCCTCTCTTCCTCCTACTTCTGCTCCCTGCTAATTGGCTAAGGATGCTTCCTCATAAAATTGTCYACACAAGCTTTTCCTTTCTCCTCAAAACACAGCACAGCCCTGAGAGACACAAATTTCTGTTGGACAGAATAAGAAAAGTGAAGGTGGTTTTTTTTTTTTTCCCTTAAAATGTTTCTAACTTTTACAGGAGCAATCCTGGTTTGAGCACCATGAACTCTCCTCCTCCCACGCCACTCAAGAGAGGGTAGAAATTCACCTCCCTACACTAGCACCACTCACTGCACTGCTCCGCAAGACTCGTGGCAGAGCCGGGCTAATAACTTCTCAGTTAGCTACGGAAAATTTGGGGGAGAAACTAAGTGAACAGAAGGAGTATGAAACAGCCGGGCGCGGCCAGGCTCCCGCCGCGGGCGCCGGGAGGCAGCGCCAGGCGGCGGCGGCCGCTGCCCGGCGGGCAGGGGGAGGGCAGCGCTGGGCCGGGGGCCCCCACACCCGCCACGGAGGCCTCGGCGCTGCGCGGCCGCCCGCCGCGGCGCTGCCGGGATGGGGCCCCGCGGCCGGCGCGGAGGCCTAGGCCGGGCCTTGG
>NW_020455484.1:109402-226312 GCF_003342845.1 Nothoprocta perdicaria
GCCGCCCGGTCGGAGCGGCCCCGGCTACGCTCTCCTCGCCGCCGCCACCCCCGCCATCTTGGCGCCCCCCCACATAAATAGAAGCAGGCGGCGGGGCCGCGCAGGCGCGAAGCGCCACCCCGCGCCGACGCGCCGCCCCGCGCCGCCCTTGTTATTGCTCCGCCGCTGCCCGCCGCCCTCGCGCCGCGTCACCGCGCCCGCCCCCGGTTGCCTAGGCAATATGCACGCTGCCCGCGGGCGCCGCCTTAAAGGGACCGCGGCCACCCGCGCGGSCCCCGCCACCCCCCCCGCTGGCGCCCCCGGGCGGCCGTTGGGCTTCGCAGGGAAACCCCCTTCCCCCGTGGCGCGGCGGGAGGGAAGGAAAGAAGAAGGGAAGGAAAGGGGCGGCTCGTGGCGGCCTTTGAGGCGGGAGCCGCTGGTGGCAGCGCCGTGCGGCCACCCCTGCGGCCCGGCCCGGGGAGCGGGCAGCCCTCGGTGCCCCCCGGGGGGGCTGCCCGGCCCCTCGGGGCACGTGGGGGTCGCATTGAGAGCAATGTGTTTGGAGACATCTTTAGCTCAACAGCTGTGGGTCAGTCACACAGACACAACAAAATCCAAGAAATGATGGAGGCTTCTAATGGCGAGAGAGTTTTGGTGGGAAAAAAATGTCCGCTGGAGGTGGGACAGCGTAAGGATGAGCTGGAGGAAAGGGCAGCAGCGAGGTCGCTTCTCCGAGGGCAAGAGTTCCCTGCAAGCTCCCAGCACCTGACCYGCTGCTTTCGTCTGCGCTCTAGACAACGTGCATGACACTAGAACAATGTCACTGAAAACTCTGATTTTACCAAGAGAGAACGGACAGTACTCACTAGCAAGAAGTCAGTGGAATGAGTGGCCTCATCTGAGAAATGTAGTCTGTCCTTACCAGRGCTTGAAAAGTCTTGTTGAGAGCTCCTTTCCTTAAAAAAAATCAGGTTCTAATATCTACTATCCAGCTGGGTAGAAGGATCCCTCACATATTTTTGACTTTCAGTGTCTTAATGGAATTATTTGATAATCTTTCCTGTTGAGAATTGTATACAGCTACCAAATGGGACACACAATAGGCAATGTCTCTTCTGGATTCAAAATGAGCATCATTAAGCTCCAGGCCTGCAAATCCTGCTAGACAAATTCTAGTCCTCATCAAAGTTTCCACATAGTCTGTGTCATTAAGCTGTGTGATGATGGAARGATCCTGAGAAAGAGCAAGGCAATGCTCAGCGAACAGAAGTCTTGTGTGGAATTTATTGGAACTTTCTGGCATTTTTGCTGAATCTTTGTTTTCTGTACTAGGTAGGAGACTAGAGATTGAAATTAAAACAACATAATAAGAGGAATACAATAATTTATGTCCCCAATTAATACTTGGAGACGTCTTTGGAAAGAAGTAAAGAGAAGCTGTGTGTTGTAAGCATGCAATCTAAAACTCAGTCTTTCAAGCTGCTAGGGTATGTATGCAGAAGTAATGAATGTAGGTCAAGCACTCCACAAAAAAATGAGTTTCAGAAGTAAAGAGAAACCATACCTTCAATTATCTTGATTGTGTATGTTATCTAAAGGATAGTTGATAATGAAACCTCTACCCTGGTACAGGCTGGGCAGAAGTTTCTGTTAGTGCTCTCAGAGATCCTCCTCCTCTGCCTTGAGGTGGCTYCTCTGTCTTGAGGTGGCTCCTCTTTCTGGGAAAGGAACCGCACTGAACACCTGGMAAGAGCAGGGAAGCATTGGAACAGGCTGCCCAAGGACCCAGTGGAGCCGCTGGCYCTGGCAGGGTTCAAGAAACATGTAGATGGGGCACTTAGGGATATGGTTCAGTCATGATGAGTTTATGGTTGGACTAGATCTTTAAGGTCTTTTCCAGCCATAATGGTTCTATGACTGTCTCTTGACAGTCTGATGACTGTGGGGCCATTTGTGTTCTTTGGGTTGGAGTCAGACATAGTACCCACTATTAATACAAACCAATTGCTGTTCTACTGGACCTTACAGGAAGTAGCCACCTCTGTTTTGTCTATATGGCATGCTTCAGTCTGGACACCCCACAGCAGCGTACCCGGGTCCCACCAATAAGCAGAACTGTCCCTGTGATCAGATCATAGCCTCAGTTTTCCCAACATCTCCATGGAACTTGCTTTCAGTTTTAGAGTCTTTTTTGTTTTATTTTTTTTCAACTTTAATTCCTGAATTGTGCTAATGTTGCCCCAACCACTCAAGCCTGAGTAGGACAGCAGTTTTAAGAGTTAATCCTTTGCTTTGCTTAGCAAAAACTAGTCTACTTGGGATTCTCCAGTGAGGTAGGATCTATACTTGTAGCCAAGTCAAGTCTGTGCCCAGCAGATCTCAGATAGCAACTCAAAAGCTGTTAAAGAGGTAATGCTACAAACTTTTTTTTTTTTCCCTGAGAATTTCCTATTCTTCATTGGCTGCTTCATCACTGCACTCTCCTTGTATCTTGTTTTCCAATGGTCCAAATAGGCATCTCATCAGTCCTTTCACTGGAAATGCTGCTGCAGGAGCTGCAGCTGTCCCTGCTGTGTCAGGAGCTGCTGCAGCTGGATTTGTGTGCAGAAATGGATTTGTGTAGCTTGCACCAGAACCGTTGCAGAATCTACTGCACCCACAGTATGTCTGTCATTGCTCTTTCTCCATTTGATGAGGTCCTCTGAATTCAAATACTCTTTTTTGAACACAGCCTCTATTCCTACATTTTTACCATGTTGCCTCCAGACAGAGCTGGAAAATACAGCCATTCTGAGCTGAAATAAAGTCTGGTCAAGGGACTTTCATAAAACCCAAAGAGATAGATAGATAGATAGATAGATAGATAGACAGACAGACAGACAGACCACTGTGCAAGGAATAACACCATCACCCTCCCTCTTTTTTTTTTTTTTTTTTTTTTTTCTTTTCCCTCCAGGCATCAATACTCTGCAAATCATCTAAGGGGAAAAAAAAGTCTAATTTGGAGGATTGTTCCCCTTTTATTTAATCGGGCTCTGTAAGAATCAGACATGTTGGCTTGGGGTTATTACTAGGTTATCTGCCACACCTTTGGAAAGCTTGAAGTACTCTAGTCAGAAAAGTAAAGAAAAGTGGYTTAGAAGGATTGTAGGTAGGTAAAGAAATAAGAGATATTGAGGAGGACTAGAAAGAGTACATTAGTTTCAGGCAACTAGGCTATACTTTACAAGAGTGGAAATAATTCTAATTCATGACCATTTTAAGGAAGAGGAACAATGACTGTGAACTTTATCCCACTTGATTCCCACTTGATATATTGCATGCTGTGGACTCATCAAATCCTTCTTCTTGGAAAAGGAAATTTGAATTTCTGAGCCATCGGACTCATTTTAAGAGGCTCTGAAAAAAAATAGTCAAAAGTTCAAGTTTTCAATGACCACAGGGATTTTTTCTTTTTTTCTTTTTTTTTTTTTTCAGGAGTCACAATTTCAAAACAGAAGGTAGTTACCATTACTGTATTAAGAGGCCACACTGAAAATGCCTTTTTATCTTGGATATGGCTGCACCCTTTGTTCACTTTCTGAAATCAGGAGTGCTGCAATATCATGTTGTGTCACAGGCTACCGCCACTAAACGGTAGCAGACAAAAATAGAACATTGTCTTTTATCTCCCATGTAAGATAAGTGAGAATCCAGGACACGTGTTCATGGTAGAAGAATCAAGGAATTTACAGAGGCATGTGGCATGATAGTGTAAATTCTACACTAGTCAAAGGTTCAGGGATGGGCTTGGATAAATGTTTGATCCCAAATCAGTTATTTTTAACACATTTTATTTTTTCAGTGAGAACTTTGAAACTAAAACTGATACAATTTGTRTAATAATTTATGATCTTAAGAATACTGTAACATTATTTAAAAATAAACTTTTAAGTTCTTTAAAAATCAACTAAGCTATCCAAAAAGGCCCGAATTTAAGAGAGAAAAAACAAAACAAAACAAAAAAAAAAAAGAAGAATGGCAATGGGAACTGCACCTTGGACATGGAAGAGCAAGATGCTGAAAGAAGCTGAGCCTTTGGTCCTGGAGAGGAGGTGAGGTTTTAAGTCTGCAAGCTCACATTAAACCTGAGCTCTAAGAGGCTGCATTTAGGAAGCAGAGTGCTCATAACTGGCTCCCTCAAATAACAGTAGCCAAGTCAGTCCTAAATAACAAGATAAGAGCACTTYCCCTAGTTTTCTTTCACTTAACTGTTAGTAACTGTAACTGCTGATGCTTCTGCTGTCAAGATTTCTTACTAGAACAAGCACGACTCCTGTCTTCGAACTTTGCTGGTTTGAAGGGTCATCTCAGCTGAGGCTGAGACAAACCAGTTGTTTTTACTCTCTGGAAGCTGTGATTCTAGCCAAAGTGGTGTGTGGGCTCTCTGACTTAACTGGAATGACTGACTTAACTATGAAGCTAAAAAGTTAAGGTGAGCTGCCTGGAGAGAGAATAGATTTCCATAACACTGTTTTTGAATTCATACGTTCTCAATTCATAGTGTAAAAACATGTAGTTATTTACAGAAACTGAGAGGGATTATGTGCTCTGGGTACTTGCTTGATACTTTTTTTTCC
Source organism: Nothoprocta perdicaria (assembly GCF_003342845.1). Lineage (NCBI taxonomy): Eukaryota > Metazoa > Chordata > Aves > Tinamiformes > Tinamidae > Nothoprocta > Nothoprocta perdicaria. The sequence continues at coordinate 114,001 of NW_020455484.1, forward strand.
CCTTTTCTTATTCGCAGTGTTTCTTCAAAGATACTTGCCTGAATGAGCAACTTATCTCCAATGAAAAGCCTGTTCCATCAGGCCGGCACCCCTGAAGGCAGCCTAAGATTACCAGTCTGACTGAAAGGTTGGAGTCAGGTTGGAGTCTTATCTCTATATTCTTGTCTGCTGTTTTTTAGTTCCAGTAGTAATTAAAAACACACACACATGTGTATGAGTCACAGTTTTAAGTAGTTGCCCCACCCATCAGTAACATGAATAAGAAAGATGGGCTTTGTCTGCGGTTCTCCATTTGAATGGCAAACTGAAAGCAGTAGTAATGCTATTTAATGAGCTAAAAGGGTCTGGAAGTTATTCTGACCTATACAAAAGCTAATGTGCCAGAGAAGTTCTCTTGCCAAGGGTTTCTCTTGTAAGTGCTGACCCATGGCAAGCCAACCACTCTCTCAGAACTATGAAAATGGAGCAAGTCTGTAGGCTGGAATAGCTTGGTCACACCAGAGTGCTGCTCTCTGTTGTTAGTGAAATATTTTCAATAATTATCAGAAAATTACTTCACTTATAAGATATTCTAATAGGTAAAAAGCTAGATAGAGTTACTGCTCAGGAAACTACTGAGCCACACTCATTCTGCCCAAAAGGAGAATTTCATTTAATATACAAAAATTGCAGACCAACAGTCTAGTGGTGGAAAGAAATACAAAGTATTATTTGATTGTGACTTTTTTTCTTTTTTTTTCCTCYTTTGGCTTCCAGACTGATTTYACAAAAACTGGAATGCTCCAGTTTCCTCACCATTCCTTTCAATGCCTATCTCTCAGCACTTTGGAAACAGCTTTGACTTGTACAATGTTCTACATCTAAGTGCACATTATTGCAGACAGCTGAGAGTGATTGCATAAACAAGTTACCACATTTTTAGCATTCATACAAGCTTACGATTAGTCAGAAGTGTACTTTGCATGTGCAGTTCAGCATTTTCATACTTCCATGATTTTATTTCCAAACCAAATTGCCTTCGAAAAGCAAAGCACGCATTCATCACCGAGAGTTAACTACATACTGAGCCTGCAGATCCAACACAAAGCTGCTTTTGAGCTATGTGGCATTAAAAATAGCATCTGAAAAATTATTTGAGAAAAATCATTTTCTGTACATGAATAATTTAAATATACAAATGGAATTTTATTAAACTGTTTTCCTATCATTCCCCAAAAAGTTGTATTTTGAGAAGACGTATGCACTTTAAAGATTTTGGAGAATATTAAGTATGGAATAACAGCAGTAGTAGGATAGCAATGACAACGTTAAGGACAGAGTGGCTGTTACATGCCAGAAATACTTGTGAAAACAAGCCATCGTTTATGTATGACAACTGTATTTCAAATGACATTTTTTCTTGCCATAAAAAGAATTCCCCCTTAGACTGATAAGTACTTACAAAGTCAGAGTTATCTTATTTTGAGTACTTATATGAATGTTTCTTCGCAGATTTAAGAGATTTAGGTTATTTCTTAATGTCATGTCATACTGATTTGTAATTTCCCMTAGGCAAATCTCAGTATACGTTAAGAATCTGAACAAACTTTGACTTCTGTGAAGCAGGGCAAGCCAAGKGATGCTCCAGAGAAGGGGCAAGGGAGAGAAGAGGTAAGTAGAAGACAGTGGCACTTCAGCAGCACTATTTTCTAATATTTTGTCAGACACAACAATCGCATGTGGATTAACCTTTAAAGAGATACAGATACTTCATATAATATGAATTAATCCACCAGCTCTGCAAGGGAAGATGTTGTGTTTCATCACACACAATGGCCTCACCCTGTAAGCACCCCCACTGATGACAGGCAAGGAAATACTTACCAGTTGCTTTAGAGTAGACCTGCCTAACAATCTCATCATCTTTAGAAGGACAATCAGTGAGGAAAATTATAACCATTGTATTACGTGAAGGGGACTATAACATTTAGAATTGAAGCACAAGTATTGGTATTTTCTACATGACATAAAACTTCTACATCATATTACATGTATTATTAAAATATATTATTCTATATTACATACTATAATACTTCTGCATTTTGTATGTGTTTTTCACAGAACTGACTACGTGAAAACTGCGTAGAGTAATCAAGGAGCTGATGAAAGAGGCTGAGGCTCATCATTCTTCCCTAGGTAAAGGCTAGCTTTAAGCGTGGCTTGAGGACTCCAGCTACCATCCCTAGATTCATGAAAGTGAAGTTCAGAGAAAATAGCATGGGTTCTTTCCCACTTTGCTTTTAGATTTAGCTATCTATGAGAACTGTTGTGAACTATTCTGTAGTGTATTCCACTATCAAAATAACTTAAGTCCCCAGTTCTTACCAAAAAATATTTTTAAGGGCATTACTTATTTTAGATTATTTTAAAAGACCTGTCATAGGGAATAACAAAAAGTAGTTATTGGCTTCAGCTGGATTCATGACAAAGATGAGCAGACAAAATCTACTGTCTTGCAGTATCAGATCTGATCAGTCAGATCAGATTATCTAGTTGTCTTTAAAGACTTGTACAGTAATGGTGCCCTATGATACTTTTGCACCAACCACTATGTCATTGACAATCATTTGAATAGATCAAATAGGGGAAGGGAAGCCTGGAAATGAAACTTGAAAAGAAGGGATTTGAAATTCCTGATGGAGATAATCCAGGGAAAATTTGGTTAGTGAATAAAACAAAGGGCAGAAAACAGATGTATGCCTCCCATACAGTGAAGSTACGTGCAATTACCACAAACGTACTTGCTTGTTTTGTGTGCCATTACCTAGTGGCCAGGTTCTATAATCAACTTTCACAACTTTCTTATGAAAATCAATGAGAGATCTTCAGGTTGAGAGCTCCACATACTGCTAAGTGCCTGCTGTAGTCTAACATCAAAGACATCATGTCTTTTCCTTACGATGAACTTGAACATCTCCAGTTTAATTCATTACTTGGCTCCAGCCGTTACTGTTCTTAGGAGTTGACGCTAGATTCCAGAATTAATCCAGGAGGACTGGGGTTGTCYTGAATCACTTCAGATGCTGGCCAAAGTGAATGTTATCCTGGAGATCCTTTGCAGTAATTGAAAGGATAAATGTCCCCCTCAGTAGTATAATTCAGGTCAGAGCTATTGGAATATGTGTTTGTTAGGTCGTACTGAGCTTACCTAAAAACATCTTCCTTATTTATCAGGATGGGCTGACAGCCTAGCTAAGAGAAGTTACACAATACTTGGGGTTTTGACTTCTGCCTATCACTATTAACGATTTATTTAATTATTAAATATGATTTTAACTATGTTTTAATTGCTAACATATCTTCKGTGCTCTCTCTATATTGTTTTGTGGAACTACACACTCAGATAAACAAGTTCTCCTTCAATCATTCTTAACTGCCTGTTTGTTCYGCATGGGTCACTTTTGTTTCTCTCCATATCTCCCTTCATTCCCATCTTTCCTGTTTAAAGTACCCTAACGCCTTATATTCCCACATTTTAGGAAGATAGGGACACATACAGGCATAAGATGTTAACACTATGCGTTATGTGCTTAATGCTACTTGAGGTAAGTTGTAGAAATACTCTCTATTAGCTTGTCTTTCTGTATCAGCTAACTGAACTTCTATTCACACCTGTTTCTTGAACATGATTTCACATGAAACAACAGCAGACATTCTTAAAATATATTTTCAAGATAAAATAAGTCAATACTTCAGCACTTCTCTTGTTCTGTACTTTAGCAGGTCCTACATAAYCATTCCATCTAAATGACAGGACTATATGTAACAGATCTTTTATTTCATCACCATATAAAACAAATCCTTGCAGTTCCCAATTCTTTATACCTTAAATGCCCAAAGCTTTTATTATATTTATTATCATAAAAAAATAAAAAGCACTATGCTAAACCTATGTTATTTAACATATTAAATGTGACTTTGCGACTGTAATTGTGTCATTTTAAAAAGTTTCTTCACTGGACTTGGACAAAGAGCTTGAAAGTAGTCCCCAAAACTATAGGCTGCAATGCTGCCACACTTATTAGAGAAGATTCACCCAACAAGTAAAATGGTTTGCAGTGAATTGGGATGCTCTTCAGTCTCCTGCAGGTAAAGTTTCAGTAATGCAAATAATTAGATGCATTTAACATCTGCAACAMAGCCCCTAATGTGATTTTTTTGAAGTTTTGTACGAAGACGCATAGTAACATTCCTAGTCTGTTTCCAAGCTAATTAAACTGGGAAACAAAACAAAAATGCTTTTTACAAGTGAAGTATGTTTTTTAACTATCAGTGAAAATACTTAGAATTTTTTCCACACCTTCTCCTTTGAATCACTGTAATCTTTGTCCTGCCCTTGCTGAAAGGCTCTAATATTGGTGCTCCATGATAGATAATTTTTCTAAATTTCATGTAAATGCAAATAACCACAAGCTGCCAGTTCAATTCCTGATATTTGAATAACGATACCTGCAGTTTTTGCCGAGAAACATTAGCATTTTTTTTCTAGAAAGATGTATGTATTTTGTATACCTCCTTATTTTCAGCATCAAAGGGGAAAAAAAAAAAGTTCATAAAGATCAGGACCAAGGCTGTTGGCTTGTCTGGAACGACCTGAACGTCTTGAACGAACGAGCAGTTAACGTCTAGCCACAATTCTGTTCTATTCCATGGCAAAGTGAACATGATATGAGACAACACCAAGCGAAGATGGAAAACACGGACCAAAGATGTTCTACAGTAGATCYAAATAAGAGTTTTAATCAAAGCACAGATCGAATACAGTACTCTGAAAACTTCCCTCCCTCCAAGATATAAAAATACTTCATAAGAAAGGYGAATTTTCATTTTACAAGTAATATACAAATATTGCTCATTGCAAACCATATAATACAATTCTAGGTTATAACTATTGCCTTCTTTTAAGAAGGTGCATTCACTGAACTGTTCTCCTTAGCAAACGGGAGTACTTGTCACCAACAGTAAATAATAGATGCGTTCTTAACTACAGTGGAAACTGTTCAATATTTTTTAAATATACAGTTTGTTTATTCATCAGATTGCTACACTAAAGGACTTACATTAATTATATTAACATGGATAAGTGTTTTAGGGTCTAACTTTAAGGGAGACTGAACAACCCAGTCTTCCATGCTCTGAAAAAAATGTCATCACGCTTTGTTACCTATGTAGAAAGCAAAAAAATCCATTTTCGAGCTTGACATTTGAGGCTGATTAACTCTCACCTTCAGAATTAATTGCAGGAGAGAGCAGATCCTTCTAGACAAAAATAAGATAGATTAAGTTATTAAGATTTATCTAGAAAAGGACAGTGCGCAGATGATGATTTTCACTTTACCTCAGGAAGGGAATACTCATGTTATTTGATATCCTGGCACTGGCTTTCACAGTCCTCCTCCTCTCTACTTGTCACATTCCATCATCTGCTGAAGCTGATTTGTCTCAGTCATTTAGCAAATGATTCTTTTCTGAAGGCCAGAAGACTTCAGAAAAAAACACCGGCCTCCAGTAACTGATGCAGAAAGTCTGGGGAGCATTTAAAGAAAGCTTTGATTTGTGGATGGGTGGAATTACATTATGAAAAAATTGAGAAATCTTGAATGAGGAATTGAGATCAGTGAATCAGTAGGATTCTACAGAAGGGAGGAAGGAATTCAATACCTTTCCTTCTTAAATAAAGCTTTAATGAAAAAAAATTCTCTGCTGAATGTTATGCGGTCTCACTGCAGTACGCGCTCTGCTCAGCTGCTGTGCGGGTCACCCTGCTTGCTGTCCTCAAGACGTACCTGCAAAGAGGAAATACTCAGGATGCACAGGAGGAACCAGGATCCGCATCACAAGAGCCACACACAAAATAATAACTGACCCAGTTCTTCTGGTGACAGTGACTTAGACAGGGACTCTGTTCTCCTTGGCCCACTTCTTCATGATGCGGATAATGTATTCTACCTGGGGATTACCAGTGCTCCTCAGAAGATGCACCACTTCCCGTAAAGTCTCTCTGCAAAGGTGAAGGGCAAAAATTTAAAGGACAGTGAGAATCAACTGAAATCATTTGAAATTCCCATAAACAACCCCCTTGCCTCCAATTATTTTGCCCAATGTTGTTCCTGGATAGAGAGATGCTTTCATCTGCAGAGCAGAAATAGATAAAAGTGTGCAACAGTCTAGATCTCAGGACAACAGATACACCCAAAAAACATGCGTTGTTTCAATAAGAGAGAAATTAAATGGAAAAAGCAGCATAATACAATTAATCGGTTTGGAATTTAGTATATATACATATATATACACACACACATATACACATATATACATATACACATATATACACAAATACTCCCATACACACTAATGTATATAATGTATATAATATTATATATAAAAACATCTGTATATATACATTTATATGTATATATTTAAATGCATGTAGCTTATATTTATAAATGATTAAATATTATAAGAGTGTATGTATACACACACATATATATACACATATATGTGTGCATATATGTATATGTTTACACACACATACATTTATAAAAATCCTTATTCTTGCAAAATAGCTCCCTAGAACAAAGCAAATTACTAGTTTTCTTTCTTGTTTGTTTTTATGTGGTTTTCTAGCCTTCAGTATGACAACACCAACCTTCATGCTGCCAAAGCACCATATGCCTTACAAATAAATACAAACACTATGGAAATGCAAATTACCATCTTTACAGCAAGAGCTTGCATACATAATAAAGAACAGGTAAGCTATATTTATTTTGCTGCATCTAGTGCTATACTTCCCAGATGGATTCCTGAAGCCATTAAAGCCATTATGCCAGCAGAGAAGGGGCTACAAGAAAGATGGAGAAGCCAAGGTACACATCTTCCAGCCATGTACAAATAGCGATTCTGGCCTGGGCAGAACAGCCATCTGGCCTCACAGCTGAATATTCATGAGGGAGCAGCTCTTAAACAGAGCCTCGCTGCTCTCGCCCATTCTTCCATTGAGTGAAATTGGCCAGAAGTAAAACAATCAGCAATGCTCACAGGTAACTTCCTCTCTGAGCTTTAATCAAACAAGTATCTTTGTCTGATATGGACAGAATCTTCAGAAAGAACATCTKAGTGAAAGCCCAGTCTCATCTACTTACTGGACTGTTGAGTAAATGTTTACTTCTTTTTGTTCCATGAACCTTAAAATGGCATAGGAGAGTTCTTCTGCTCTCAGGCCATTAAAATGAAATGAGTTCCTTTCCCTATATTTATAACTTAGCTCTTGCTAGTATAATGACCAGTGCTGTATTTTGGTTCCCTGCAGTTCATAGTATGCACTGATAAGATACTCTCCACAGCATATTCTGTAACTGATGGCTTGGAAGACAAACTTCAAAAAACTACATATGGAATTACTGGTCAGAGTTTGTATTTTCCAAAAGGTCAAAAATGAATTAGAAGATGACATGCATTCCTGACACCATGATTATGATTTTGGCTTACATTGAACTGGAAATAGCAAAAGAGCAAATAAATTCATATATAACAAACAATACTTACTTTGCTTCTCGGCCAGCTAAGATCATTTGAAAGACACCCACACAAGCGCCTCTCTTGCCTTCCCAGTAYTCAGGATTACTATCCAGTCTCTCCAGAACATCAAATGCTTTGGCTGAGTAGTAAAACTGACCCATCTGCAAAAAGAAGAGAAACGTTACCTATCCCTAAGTATAGGACCATCTTTGGAAGGGGATTAAATATTTTGATCTCAGAAGCAACATGCATTTTCCAGGTTTTCTCCTAGCAGTGCGTGACAGAAAGAGGCGCATGGCAGCTCCTTCCAGAAAAACAGGTGATATTTTATTATTATTCTAAGTCTTTGAACCTACTTATAGACAAACTGCACTGTGAACTTGGCTGTCAACAACTCGTTCTCATTTCGGTCATGTATATCTAACATTAGCTAACAGAACTTCTTTTGTGCTTTGCTTTTTACAACTAGCATTAAAGTGTGACATGCCCTATTTACAGTGCAGTAGGTACAAAGTCCTCTTAATATCACAGACAAACTATGTCAAACATGTTAAAACAGGATTGATTTTCCTGAACTAGAGATGGTCACAAAGGCAGATATGGATGTCTTTTGGGTTTAACTCAGAGCTAAGTTTTACTCTTCATTGTTGCACTACAATACAAAATTAGATTCAGTGGCACTTTAATCCAGAATTTTCCTGAGCATAGGAAAATTCACTGTGTACCCTATTTTTCTCCATCAGTTTCTCTCCTTGTAAATGTAGACAAGAAGCATGTTGGTTGGCAYAGTCAGCGAGAAAGGAGGAGCTACAGTAATAATAACAATAATTCCCTTTTCTTCAAATGCATTGTGATTTTACCACAGGGACAAGCATTTATCAGATGAAAATAAAAAGTGAGCATAAACAGTATCAGACATCTCAGCTAAATAGAAAAAAAGATAATTCTGATCCCCCCAAAGTGTCAACTAAATAAGTTTCATAACATTTGATGAATGAGAGTGAACTGTTGCATTTGTGGATTCCAGTCACATGTCTTCCTTCTATCTCACATAAAAGCAGTTAGATGCTTCGCTCCAAAGCAAAGGTTTCCTATATGGTTAAGATGGGCTTTTCCATGGTGTAGTAGCAAGAGGTGAGCCAGAACTCCTGCATCCCAGTTTCTCACCAAACAACTGCAGGTCACAATAAACTGCTATGAGGCTTCCAGGTCKGAAGTAGCTGTTGGCCTTGCCCCATCCTTGTTCATTCGGCATTCTGCTGAACGAAGCTGACTGTGACTGTCTTCTTCAGTCACGGCTGTGACACTTYTGCAGACCTCCCATATAATACAGTATTTCAGAAGCAGCTAGAGAATGTTACACAGACTCAAACAAGAGTTGGGAGGTGGTACAAGTAGGAGAGGTACAAACAGCAAGTAGTGTAGATAAGTAGTAAAGATAAGATGTAATGGAACAGTAAATATTTTTGATAGTCTTTGCAATAAAATCTCTTGGTCTTTGGAGCTGTCATCTTGTCCATGTGCAGGTAATACACACTCTGAAACATTTAATCTTGGAAGTGCGATTTTTAAGAGTACTGRATGAATCAAAAGGTGGAACTGCTTCTCCTCTAGTGTACTCTACAGTTTCAAGAGGAATCCAGGCAAAGTAATCAACTTACTGAAGTGAAACTCAGAATGACGTAAAGACCAAATCACTTTCACAGTTGGCAGTCACCAGAAACACCTAGGGCCTAGCCGCTTGCTTGATCAAAAAGACCATTTTAGGGTAAGATGGTGAATGAAATACTTTGAGCTGTTTAAGTCAGAATTCCTTCAATTTTGGAAGAGTGCTTTTGAGATCACAAAGAAGATTGTCTGACTTACAGTTAAGTGTTCTTTAGGATTCTGAGAACCCTGGTACTGCCAGATGAAAGAAAATAGCAAGAAAGAATGTTATAGATGGTATGCACATATTTCTGCTCTTTAGAGAACTTGGCAGCATTGAGAACCATTGTGAGATTTTCAAGATGACCCTTATTATCTCTCTTTCATGTTGGGAAGTTTGGTCACTGTATAATAAACCTAAGCTAGTAGCTGCTCACTCCCATGTATTCATTTATCTTAGCAGTCTCTACTAAACCAATTCCATGAGGTTTAGGTCTATTATCTTTATTCTGCTCTTTTCACATTTGCCTTCTTAAAACAGCACAGTATGATAATTTCATGGTCAAAACTGTCTTTACATGCTGCATTTAATTTAAATTAAATCTAAAATGGCTGCTCCCAAAATAACTTCATCCCCTATCCTAATATAAGTAGCTTATGCCAATACATTTTGAAATTTGGGTGGCTGGTGATTCTGTGATAATGTTTTTCTACAGCACATCCCCTTCTCTCATCAYAGAACTGCTAATTCCTCTCCATAGGTCCCAACACAGCGCAATTCCTATGGATGCATTCCTAAGGATGGTAGAGAGGATACTTGAATCTAGCATCCTKTTGTTGCTTATTGACACACACTGCACTGTAGTAGTCTTTGCACAGGACAATCTTTTTTTTCTTCTCCTGTAATGACACATACAATCTTCTCAAAACAGCTGGTCTTCACATGTCTCTACACCCACCCTGTAGATGAAACTCTCATGTTTTCTTTCATGTTTTGCAGAAGAACACGGAGCTTAAGAAAGCAATTGCAAACAGCGTCTTGTTCACAAATGTTTGCTCAATCTTCTAGTTTGCCATGCAACATTTTATTGGGCTGGACTGAAAAAAGAAAAAAAGAAGTGCTACTAGTATGAAGTACCTCACGGTTGGTAAATCTCTCTGAGAATGTTCATTTATCCATTAAGAACAAACAGAGCTAAGTCTCCCTGTGTAAAAGCACCATCTAAGGAACTGGAGTTAGGTAGAACTCTGATCTGCTCCCCACAACCTCTTCAGTACTAATGTAGCTTTGTTTAAGTGAGAATTTGGAAGTTTGCCAGTAGTAAATTAGCACTCACTATTTGAGCTTGTAAACACAGCTTGTAAACATAGTGTAGAAGCCTAGTACTAGCCACAGTATATAAAGCAGCATATATTTTAACGAGTTCTAAAATGCCCAGAAGCATCATTTTAGTGTCTGCTAAAGTGAACACTGTCTACCACGATTTTTAAAAGCATGTCAGTCAGGTCAATCTAATCTGATAATCATCATAAATGATAATCATCTTATTAACAATCTACTCTAGAAAAGAGAAGGTTCAAGAGAAAAATTGTTACTTGTTAGCATGGATCCAACTAGTAATAAAAGAAACTTGTTACTGTATTAATAACTCAAGCATGCAGTAATTCCCAACACGGTAATCCATGGGTTGTCTATCCAGAAGATCTGTTGGTTAGAATTATTTTGGTTGGTTATGACTGTTAATAATAGTCATATCACCTCTTTAAGTGAAAATTCACTAGTGGTGACAAACAAATTATCAAAAAGAATAGCAGTTAGTTAGAGCACTGAATTAACATGCCATATATCAAGCTGCCGAGAGAAGACTCACTTTGTAGCAATCATTTGCAATGAGCTGCAAAAGACTAAAGGATTCCCCTGAGGTTTCCATCTTCAAATAGAGTTTCCAGGCCAGCTGTGGTTTCTTATTCATAATATCTGCAATAACAACAGAATGTTGAGACTGTGCAAAAAAATACATTGTGCACAATACTCAGTGGTGAGTAGAATAAATATTCCTAAACGTCTTTGCTCAATTTAATAGCATGCTTTACCCTACGACCATAAGGTTGAGAAGGGAACTTTATCCTGGTGTTTTGACTTAATGGTGAAAACAGTTACTCATTAGAGAACATCAGAATCTTGAATAAGAATTATCAAGTTTACATSTCAAAATCTTCATGACACCAATACAAAAATAACAAGTCCTATGATTTTCAGATGTGATTAAAGAACAGAATGGAAAGCTAAAATGGCATTTTGTTCAGAAGAAGCAGCTGTGACAATCCATTCAGATGGTGAGACTTATGATTGTATGTTCTTAAACATGGAAAAATTTTAACTGGCATCAATATGAGACCTTCAATACTTGGTGCCTATCCCCTTCTAAACATTCAATTTCTATGTTTTTTAGCAGACAATGGGTGCAAAAATTCTACAAGTGTAACAAAACTTATTCATCTATCAGAAGAAAATGCTTCAAAATTCCAGAGGTTTTGTGGTCATTTTAAAATTTGCATACGTGACTGGAACTTTTCATCAATCTTTAACTTAGAATATCACACAGTTATAATATAACACAGTTAAAATGAAACTATCTGAATCTTCCATTTCAGCTAGTAGAAATTCTACTAGGATGTCTGAATATTCTAAAAAAAAATTCTACAAATTGACTTTAGAATATTCTAAAAGTCTAAAAAAAAAAAAAGGAGATGAAGTATTTCTTTCCTTTTCAAGTTTTATCAGTTTTATCAGCTACTCTCAGAGAATACTGGCTGTTAATGCATGGATCGCTCTTGCACACTTTCAAGAGAGGGTTAGTTTACTGTTTTTTTTTTTTTTTTTCCCTTCTCATCTGTTCCCACTGGGCCACTGGACGTGTTGCATGTAGAATGGRTGGCAGTGGCAATCACAGACTGGTTGAGGTTGGAAGGGACCTCTCGAGATCATCTAGTCCAACGTCCTGCTCCAGCATGGACACTCAGAGCACGGGGCACAGGGCGGCATCCAGGCGGGTTTGGGAGATCTCCAGAGAAGGAGACTCCACAGCCTCCCTGGGAAGCCTCTTCCAGGGCTCTTCCTCATGTGAGATGGAAYTTCCTATGTTTCAACTTGTACCTATTACCCCTCGTCCTGTCACTGGCCACCTCTGAGAAGAGTTTGGCCTCATCCTCCCTACATTCATCCTCAAGTGTTTATACATATTGATCATACAATCATCAGCAATCATCAACATGTTTACATGATCATGTTACATGAACATCAAATCAGATGATTTATAGACACTTCTGATGTAAGCAGCAGGAGGACATCACACCAGACTTCTTGTTTCATTAGCTCCAGATTACAAACATAGTGGCAAAGAGCCATGTCCTAATTCCACCCATGATTTGTTGAACTAATGAATCTTACCCYCTTAGCAGGAAGGGGAAATAGGAGAGAGAGAGGGGRAAAAAAAAGCATTTATGATACTAATTACCAAACTATCTATATAGAGAAATATAGTTCTGTGCTAATTCAGTGACTTTTTACCTTCTCTGAAAGAGGAATTCAATATAAATTTTATAACATTAAACAAAAAATACTGTCTAGCATTCAAAAAAAGATGCATCTTCACTACTTTTCACCCAGTGACAATATTTCAGGATTAATTGTCTAAACCTTGATAGCTAATCATAGTCTCACATGAATGTATTACAGTGCTTTGTATTTTCTATGGCAGTTTTCATTAAGAAGGACATRATAGTAATTTTCTTACTTGATACAAAAAGACCACTACACTCATCACTGAACAGTTGTCTCTGTAAAGAATTTTATGAGCAGTTTGGGAGCCAATCTCAAAATTTTAAGACAGATACAGAAGAACACAGCAGCTCTACTGAAACTTCACTTCAGGAATTTAGAAGAAAGGAAGGCACMCCACAGAATAAGTAGGAACTCTATATAAAAGTGCTACATTTTTTTCTATTGATAACACAGTACTAATTTCACCTCTTGTATAAAAAGTATGACCATCAATCCAAACTGTGGATTGATGAAAAGAAAGAAATTGGCATGTCCTAGAAYAGAGTCAAAGATAGCTATTCAAAGGTGTGATGTGCTTGTCTGCGAAGATCACATTAGAGATGCTGACCACACACAATGCCCTGAAATCTATCTATTTAGATTGCATCTACTAATTCTCAAATTTGATTATGATATGAGAACATTTTTGTACTGAGGTACTATAAGTGAAATAAATCAGGCTAGGTAGTCTCAGACTTGAGCGATTAGAAAAGCCCACCTCTACACTGTATCACATGCTGCATGGTAGCCATGTCTACCTTGAGGAGTTTATTCTGTAATGTTTTAAGAAAATTTGGAAAGGGTAAAAAAAAAATCTACAGGATATTAAAGATTATTAAAGATATTAACAGCTTACTTGGTCCATTCTTGGACTAATGGAAAAATCCAGGTAAGAAAAAACATGCTAGTAATTATACAGGAAATCCTTCAGCCACAGGTATTTCAACAGGGGGAAGTACAGGCTGGTAGAAAGGGAAATTCCACATTTTACCTGCTTTTTTTTTTTTTTTTTCTTTACTCTTGGCTAGGCATCCAGTGCTGTCCTATCTTATCTAAAAGGGCACTGAGCTAGACAGCCCATTCTGTCTGACCCAGTATGGCTGTTTCTCTTTTATGTTTAACCATTTCAAGTTGTAACCAATCTTTTAAGACAGAAAATCTTCATTCAAACAACTGAGTAGACAATCGAGAACAAAAAAGTTCACAAGTTAGGACAAAGCCACATTGACAGAATCATAACAGCACTTCACTGAAGCAGCAGTTGCTTACRGAAGCTGTATGCATGAACAGTGGAATAAGCACCCACACTATAACCAGCTAGTGCAATCAGCTTTTCACTTTCGTAGTCTTAAATYCACCTACAACACTAAATTCAATTAGGAAAGTGGGTTGCCAAGACTGACGCAACAGAGGAGGATCTGTGTTCTGCAATGTTGAGAGCAAAGTGACTCACAGCAGCGGGCTAGCCAGCTAAGGTAAACAAAATCATTCTTTATCTTCTCGCTCTGGATCAAAAGGAACACCTGCAGGAAGAAATAAAAYAAAAGATTATACATGCACATACTTTTAAACAAGCAGAAGGCAGACTTGCCTCATTTCATCAGGCAGTTAACACTTAAGCCACATGAACAACTGCTTCAGGAGAAGGGGGAAGGTTTGGAATTGCAGGGCAGGAGGTAGCTCTGCGTGGCGCAGGTGGGGGATTTCAAAGTCGACCACGCTGTGCTGAGGGGGCAGCCTGCGCCGAACAAGTGCGAGTGGGTGGCCATGCAATTACAGATGGCACAAAGGAAGACAAGGGGCTGCAAGAAAAGCTATTTGCAGTGTGTTTGTTTAGCAAGCAATGCAAGCTATTAAATTAGTAGCTTCCTGAAATACCAGAAGTTTCACGTACATATTCCTTTCTGCCTCATAGGTGCCAGAGCTCCTTTTGGGTCAGCACTAAACTCTAACTGATTTGGTTTTAGCAAGGTTCTGAGGCAAAACATTGGCACTGTTCTGCATCTATAGACCTGTTCTGGCTATTTTTTTGTTTTTTCTTCTTCTTGTGCCTTTCTGCAGATATATTTGTTCTTTTACTAGGATGCTATTGGTAGAAATCAAAATGACCTCATAGGAGCAGGTATACCTACTGGAAGAGTGAGTTCCACTAATTACTGTCAGTTTTATTGGTTTGACGTTTCTAATCCTCTATTTCTTTTTGAAAACACAACAACAAAAAAGCATTATCACCATGAGAAGCATTTTATCATAGGGTTTATTTCATTGTACCCATGGAGGTAATCTTTTTAAGAAATACGGTGCTATATGTAGAGATATCATACAAGCCTGTGAGATGGTGGGGAGGGCTATTCTTCACCTGAAAGAGCCATCACAGTCAAAGATAAGATACCAGGACAAACTAACCCATTTGTTTAAATTATCCAATGATTTAAAAACTACRATCAGTTATATAACACAAGTTTGTACAGAACCACTGATGAGAACATAAACAGGAAAAACATCGATTAACAACAGTTTATACTTTGTATTACTTTTGCTGTCTGGCTGCAGCTAAAGATTTCTTACGGGGTTATCATTTTCATTTTTTGTGAACTCTCAGTATCAGCATAGTCTTATCAGCATAATTTCAAAAGATATTTACCTGCGTTTTCATTAAGGTAATTTAATCTAGCTAAAAGAATTGCAAAACACATCCATTTGGCCTGGCACACTTAAACTTTTTTCTAAAGGAGAGATGGAATTTCACATCACAGAAATTATGCAAGATATTGAAAGAAAATAAATAGGCCATGGGAGGACTTTGTTGTCCCAGAAAACCGAAGGGTTAAAAAAATGAAAAAAGAGGAAAAACAGAAAAAGACTCAAAAACTATATGCTTTGCTTAAAACAAAACACAGATTTCTTGGTGTGCTCTCTGATAGCTTTCTGGAAAAAAAAAAAGTTGCTTCCTTCTTCATAATAGCTCTATCTTAGTTCTGCATATCTTAGTTGTAATTAAGTTTCTGGAGTACATAGACACAAAAAATGCTGGATGTAGAAGCTAATCTCCTCCAGCTGCATCTGAATGCTGCTGAATAAGATAGTGAGTACTTCCTCTTTTCCTCCCACATCTCCCAGAGGAAGAAAATGTTTTTGTTTTGTTTCTTTTGTTTCCTTTTTTTTTTTTTTTTTAAACAAATTTCTAGGGAACACCTGACAGCTTGTAACTATTCAATATCTTTGTTTAAGTTGTCCTAGTTGTCTGAGCAGTAAGACTGCCTGGGATCCCAGACAAAGCGTAGGAAATCTGATTAAGAGGGCATTCTTTGATCAATTAGAGATAGTTGCAAGCACCCTTGTGATGCACCACGAGCAGCATGACTTCCCATGTACCTCACATTACCAGATTAGCAAGACAATCTTTTCTGAAGAGTGTTCAYCCACAGATTCAGTTCCTCTAGAAGGGGAAAATGACCCACACAATCTGCTTATATGCAGCCAACAATAAGATTCAGAGRGAGGAAAGGAAAGAAGGGAGGATTTGGAAAACATTTTCATTGTCTTATCCCTTTTTTTTTCTTTTTTCAAGGCAGTAAGCACATACCTCTTCAGCCTCATTAGAATTGCCCATGGCAGCTTTGGCTTGGGCGTAGTTAAAGTTGAAAGTGTCATCATTGTAGAAGTAACTCTGGAAAAYAAGACACACAGACTCAAAAAAAACTTCCATGGTATAACAACATTAAAAATAACCTCCTCCAATCTGAGTCAGACTATATCAAGACAACAAGAAGGAAAATGAAAAACCCACATTATGAACATACAGCACTTATAAACAGCGGGTAGAAAATTATGGCCTRGGTTTCCATCCTACATGTGTAACTACAAACATAGCTGAAACATTCCAGAGTATTAACCATGGGTGATCTGGAGAATGCTGCAAGCTCAAAGTTGCAGTGGCAAGTGCAGCTAAAGGCAATTAAAGCCTTTACAGCTTTAATTTTCAATTTGGGCATGCAAAGACATGCTGTAGTGCCTGGTTTCTTTACCCTCCCMAAAATTTACAAATCTAGGGTGGTGAATAGGCAGTTGACTCCCTAATGGCTTAAGGAGATGAACAGTTTGTTTTTCCAGGACTTCCCAAGGTTCAGCAGGAGATCCTGTGGATCTGGTTTTGTGACGGGCTGACACACTGGGCCATGTGATGGAGGTGGAGCTGCAGCACTGGRCCGGAGCCAGGGGACATACCTTGTTATAGGGCTTCCCTTCTCCCAGTATGAAGTGCAACACTAAGGCTTTTATTTTCTTTACTGCAGTATTAGACTGGACATACTCTGACTGGTGGTATATTATGTTGATCTAGCTGTATCTTTTCTGGTTGTGAGGGCCAATGCAGGAAAAATGATTTTACCTAGAAATGAGACATATCTTCGSGTCTGACTCAAATTGCTGAGATTTAATGTTGGTCAAATGTCCAGATTAAAGTGTAACTCAGATTACCAAAAGCCAGCTGAGCACATGCTCCATGATTCAGTGCTACCCCTACAAAGCTACCAGGTAGGTCTGGTATAAGTAAGCCGGAACACAGTACCTTAGCTCTAGAACAAATGGGAAGAAGCAACGAGGATTCCTGCTAAGCAGAGTTGCAGCACTCATCAAACAAACAARCAAACAAAAAACCTTAGTAGTAAGAGCATGGTGGTTTATCCAGTGCTCAAAGTCACTGCAAGAAAGGCTTTCTGGGTTTGTAACAGCAAGGTATAGGACACAGAAATGCTTTTCCTTTTATAATACATATGAGAGAAACAGAGGCTGTGTCAGGCAGTTGAAGTTTCAACTAACTTTTGTTTTGCTGCCTCACTACTAGTGACAAGGAGGTAAAATCATATTTGGACCTTGCAATGGATACATGGAAGCAAGGGACAAGAGCCTTTCCTAGGGCTTTTAGCTTCTTCCATTACGGAGAGAGGCTTGAGAACCTCTTCCTTTCCCCGTCCCCAGCATCCAGAAAAGTATTGACTGAGCTCCCCTAAGTACATCAAGCCAGACACATGACAGCAGTCTAGATCAGGTTCTGGAAAGAGCTGGGAAATATATCAAATATATCTTGCTATTTGGGTGAATTTAAGCTCTGTTTGTGAAATATTTCTGCACCTTTAGGGTGAAGTAACTGGTTTCACAGTATGAGAATAGAACAAAATGTTGCCATTCTTCCTCAATGATGGTTTTGGATGAATCAGCAGAAATCCCAGGTTAAGCAAAGGTGATGAGCAAGATGCTAGTTTTACTGCATTAATGCTTTCTTTGGTTCAAATACCCTCATTGTATTTTTGAATTAATATGGACAAATCCTCTCATCAGTAACCAAACTGAAAACCTGTGTCATTCCATCCAGGCTGTATTAGTGCTAGAGATCAGGAAGGCTGCAAAACCAAAATTGCAAAACTTGGCTGGCCAATAGTGCAGGATGTTTAGGTTGGCTAGTTTATCAATTATCTTCAGAATAGAGGCAGAATCCACACTGTACTCCACTTTTTGGGGGTCTTTTCCATGGAACTAACTGTGCTTTGAATGAAGTCTGTTTCAGTGAGATGCTTAGGTACCCAGCTGAACAGCAAAGCACTCCTTGTGACCAGAATTAAGCTGACATGGAATTAGCTGGTCTTCCCAGAGGATTTTCAGTGTTACAATGTTACCATCATGCCAGCTGGCAATACATTTATAGTAAGGTGTCCTCTGAAACATTCTAGTGCCTGGAGCAGTTTAAAACCATCATGGATGAAGTTTTAATCAATCACAGATGAAGCATGGATCAATCACGCGTGATATCCTGTTTGCAGGAACATCAGACAGAGTCTTCACAGAGTGCACAGCTCTACCTAAAAAGCGACAGATATTTTAGTGGGGTCGATTCCTAAGAAATGAAACACACAAAACACTCTGGAAAGCCACCTAAATCTTGACAGAGAAGTGGTACTGGAGAAACAATCTGCATCCCTGAAATCAGAAGAGGAGAAGAGTGATCTAACAGCTTGATCCAGCTGATCTAGCTTTCCCAGCTGGAAAATGGTCAGTAGCAGCTATGTCAGAAGAATCACACAACGAAAGCTGTAACGGACAGCAAACTCTTGTTCCTAGTCTTTGCTACTTATCAACCAGATTATGTCTCCAAGAACTAGCCCATATTTTATTTAGTCTTTGATCATTTTGCAACTGGTTTGATAAAATCTAAGAAACCTTCTGAACTTTTGACCTCAAGGATACACCATGACAATGAGTTCCATAAACCAAGAAAGTGTCATGAATTTGCTGCTATTCCACCACACCACATCTTGTTTTCAATCTCTCCTCATAATAGAGGTTTCAAATCTACCTTATTTATTCTGATCTTCATGTTGTATTATTTGCTTTTTAACTTCCCTTATAGCAAATAGTATCTCCCTCTCTTAACACAATGTTAAAAAATCTCCAGCAACTGTCTAAGCCAGTCAGCTTTC
This sequence comes from Nothoprocta perdicaria, assembly GCF_003342845.1. Taxonomy (NCBI): domain Eukaryota; kingdom Metazoa; phylum Chordata; class Aves; order Tinamiformes; family Tinamidae; genus Nothoprocta; species Nothoprocta perdicaria. The sequence continues at coordinate 133,288 of NW_020455484.1, forward strand.
TGCATTTGAAAAGGGAGTGGCTGTTATTTCAAATAGGAGTATACAATTTGTCCTTATATGCACCAATCTTTTCTATATAATTTTTCCTTACATAGCGAAATGTTTTGTTACATCCTTATGAATGCCACAAATGTGAAAACTGAAGGAATGACAATACAGAGATTATCCTTGACTAAAATGGGTCAAAATAAGACAGTTGTATGGTTATTGAATGGATACCATTGGCCTTCTTGGCCACAASGGCACATTTCTGGCTCATGGTCAACCTCTTGTCCACCAGGATGCCCCGTCCTTCTCTGCAGAGCTGCTCTCCAGAAAGTCAACCCCAGCCTGTACTGGTGCAAGGGGTTATTCCTGCCTAGGTGCAGGACCTTGCACTTGCTTCAGTTGAATTTCCTGAGGTTCCTCTCCACCAATTGATCAACGTATCAACTGATTATCTAAACACATCACTTGGAACCTGTAGTTGGCAGCATAACTTGGTAAGCAAGGAACAGTTAAATTCTGAAACGATGTTTCTGCAATACGTCACTATTGTGACACTCCTAAATCTAACAATGATTTTTAAATATGCATACATATATACTTGCCATAATTTAAACCATCTTAGCTGTATTTAAGCTTATATTTTATTTCTTCCTTAACTACTACTTTCTTCTGTAACTACCTCACACCCTGCAAAAACTGCAACACTAAAATAAATCTGTGCGACAGACCAAAGCCATGGAGAAAGTGGATTTGCAGACCTGTATGCTCACAGCTTTCTAACAGGTGGGAATTGGAAAAGACTCCTAACAGCGGGTTCTTTGCCTCCGTGACCACTCACCTAATAGACACATATCTCTGAGTATGGAACAAAAGCATATGCAACATTGCCATCCTGTATATGGGATATAGAAACAGGCTTCTATTGTGCAATAGTTTTCAGTTTTTTGGTTTTTGCTTTTTTTTTTTTCTCCTCCCTGCTGATTGATTTTGGCAAACTATTACAGTTCACCACGTGGAGAAGCCCATTTTGCAAGCAGGGATCCACACGTTATAATATGCAAGACTCATCACTTTATTCTCCTCTTTCAACCAAAAAAAAGTTTTTTTAAAAAAAAAGGTCAAATAAATCTTCCTTTCCCCTATGCACACAACATAAAATTGTTTCCCTCAAAGCTGATGAGGTAAGTACACTCCTTTCTCTGTATGATAATTATAGCAGGACTGAAGGTATGCATACTTGTACCATAGTACCATACTTGTACTATTTTTGTCTCCCTCTTGATMCTGTTTCTAAATATTAGATCTATAGCTCACCTACATTTTCTTCTGCATGGGATCTTATGCTAACACTTCATGAACTACCAAGGACAAAATCTATGCTGTTCCTTTTCCCTTCAGATTTTCTTTCCAGCTCCACTTGCAATGCTTTGCTTTATTCCCTCACAGATGCAGAATTGCCTCATCTAATCCCTCACCTTTAACACTGCTCTTACCTCAAGCCTCTCTGCTCTGTCCTCTGATCTGTCTTCTGCCCCCTCTCAGACTCTGAATTTCTGTTACACATCTTGTTTGCTTTCAGCTGTTTCCTTTACAAACACCAGTCATGCCTTACTTTCCAATACTAATCCTGACTCCATTTGGCTCTCCAGATCCTACCCTTCTCTGCCTCATTCCTAAGCTTTCTTATACACCTTGGAGGCAATGATTAATCTCATTTAACCAACCTTTTCACGTTGGAACTAGTTGTTTAAGAACTTTTTAAAGTAAATGAAAAGAGATGGGCATTTCTGTGAGGTGACTCACTCCCTTCTAAGATAAAGTGTCAGAAATAGACAGGATGAATTCTCCTTTGGAAACTACCATCTGTCCCGGGCTATAGAAGACCAAGGGATTACTTGTAACTAGAAGCCTGACTTTTGATGGCTGAAGATATRCAGAATGAATCTCATATTGTTAGTTGCCAGCATTGAGCTTCTCCAGTTACACACACGCTCCAGACTCTTTGTCTCTTCATTCCACTGCCACCTGCGATTTTTTTCAATAGTCTCTTCCTAGAYGAAGTTTAAAAACATTTTCCTGGCCCATCTTCCTTGACTCATCAGCTGCTTTTGCCACCACTGCAACCCTAGTGGCAACCCTCATTTTCTTTGGGTCTCACCCTTCTTGGATCATAATAATCATCCTTATCTAGCATATTTCTCTAACCATTCTTTTTGAAGACCCCCATTCCCCTCCCAACCAAGTGCAGAATTCTCACTACTTTCACTTTGCTAGGACAAGATTACAGTCACTTAATCCCATTGTCAGGATCTAGCCTCTATCTGGGTCCTCATATCTGATTTATAACTGGAAATTTTAAAGGTACAACCACTACCATCCATCAATTATAGGTGATGTGATTATGTTGCAGTATAGTAACCACAGGCTCTTTCTCTTGAAAAAAATCAACATTGCCTGCCAGCAGGGAACCATTCAGATTACTTTCACAAAAGTAATATTCTTAGCTCACTCTGCTTTGATAATATTGCCCTACCTTAGCCCTTCAGTAGATGCTTTCTCTAAAAATGTATATGCTTTATTTCTTTCAGGGTCACAGAACCACAGATGGTTGAGGTTGCAAGGCACTTCTGGAGATTGTCTAGTCATCTAGTTCAAGCAGGGTCACCCTCTTCAGATGGCTTTTGAATATCTTCAAGGATGGAGATTCCACAGCCTCTTCAGGTAGCCTATGCCAGTGGTTGGTTTTTCCTCATGTTCAAACATAACTTGCCATGCACCCCTTGCCCTATCACTGGGCACCAATGAAAAGAGTATGAGGCCCTTCTCCTTACACCCTCCTTTCAGGTATTTATACACATCAATAAGATCTCCCAGCCTCCTCCAGGATGAACAATTTCAGCTTTCTAAACCTTTCTTCATATGAGAGAAGCTCCACATGAAGGGCYCTCATCATCTTCGTAGCTCTATGATGGACTTGTTCCAGTAACTCCATATCTCTGTCAGGTTGGGGAGCCCAGAACTGAACACATTGCTCCAGATGCAACCTTACCAGGGCTAGTAGAGAGGGAGAATCATCCCGATGTGGGCCCATGGATCTGTGAACGTAAATGATCTCTAACCTGATCCTCATCAATTAAAGGAAAGTCTTCCTTCTTCCAAACTTTCTCCTGTCTTCAGGATCTGGGATTCTGGAGGACTGCTCTTAGCTGTAAAGACTGAARCAACTCTGTAACTCTGCCTTCTCTGTATTCTTCATCACCAGGATGCCCACCCCATTCAGCATCTGGCCTACATTCTTCTTAGTCTTTCCTTCGTTACTGATGTATTTGAAGAAACCCTTTGTGTTGTCCTTCATATCTTGCCAGATTTAATTCCTGTGGCCTGTTCCTATTTGCACATTCTGGATACTCAAACTGTTTGAGTTTTGCCAGGAGCTACTTGCTCTTCCATGAAGGTCTCATGTGCACTCTGCCTAACTTCTTACTCACACGCTTGCAGTGATCTTGAGCTTGGAAGAAGTGATGTTGGAATATTAAGCATATCTCTTGGACCTCATTTCCTTTTTGGACCCTAGCCCACAGGATTCCTCAAAGCAGGTCCCTGAAGAGGCTGAAACTTGCTCTTCTGAAGCCAGAGTTGCAATGTTTTGCAATATTGCTCTGCTTCCTCCTTGTGGGATCTTGAACTTGGGTCACATGATGGTCATCATAGGTCATCATAGTCACTTCAGGCATTGCTGCTCCCAACCTTCACATCTCCAACCAGTCTTTGTTAGTACAAGTTCCGGCAGTGCATCTCTCCTCATTGGCTCCATCACCTGTGTAAGAAAATTATCCTCCGTGCTCTGCAAGTACCTCCTGGACTGTGCCCAGCTGTACTGTCTTTCTAGCAGACATCAGGCTAGCTGAAGTCCCCCATGAGAACCAGGACTTGTGATTGTGAGGCTACTTCAGCTCTCTGTAGAAAGCCTCATTGAATTCCTCTTCTTCATCTGATGGCCTGCAGTAAACACCCACAACAATATGTCACCCATATAAGGCTGTCCTTTAATCCTTACCTATAAACTTTCAACTTACTATTCATCCACACCTAGGCAGAGCTCAATACATTCCAGTTGCTCTCTCACATAAAGAACAACTCCATGACCTTGCCTTCCTGGCCTGCCTTTYCTAAAAAGTCTGCAGTCTCCCATGACAGCATTCCAGCCATGCAAGTTATTCCACCATGTCTCTGTARCTGCAGTGAGAACATGACACTGTAACTGCATAATGACCTGTAATTCTTCCTTTTCATTGCCCATGCTGTGTGTATTAGTGTATAAGGATTTCAGTGAGGTAGTTGAGCAGGTAGGTTTCCCAGAATGGGTGCAAGAGGAACATCCCATACGTGCCTACCTGACTGCATGTACCTGCTGCAGGCTTGAGCTGTGTTTTGCTGACTACTCTGTCTCTATATCTCTCCCCTTCCCTCATCTTTGCTAGTTTAAAGTCCTCCTTAGCAGGCTGGCCAACCTGCTGGCAGACACACATGCCCCACTTAGTGACATGAATCTCATGTCTCCCCATCAGTTGTTAGTCTTCAAACAGTGTTTCGCGGTCACAGAAACAAAAACTGTGTTGCCAATGCCAGTGGCATAGCCAGTTGTTATTCTGAAAAATCTCGTTACTTCTCCTTCTATCCTTTCCCTGCACTGGCAGGATTAAGAAAATAATCTGGGCTCCCAGATCCTTGACCATCATCTCCAGAGCTCCTGTTCGACAGTTTCCAATTTGCCTTTGATATCATTAGTGCCCATATGGAAGAGCAGCAAGGATAACAGCCCAATAAGTGGACGAGCCTTGGCAGTCTTTCTAAGCCATTTCATATTTGAGTCCTTGGCAGGCAACAAACCTCTACAGACAAGAGGCCAGGTGAGCAGATAGGCACCTCTGTCTCCTGCAAGAATCATTCGTAACTTCTTCCATGTGCTCCCACAAGGTCTGTCAGTCCAGTTATTTCCCTTGAAGCCATGTCCAGCTCCTCAATTTGAAGGGCACTAAACCCGTTCCTCAATTGCAAGTCTTCAGGAAGAAGACTTCTCCTCCTACAACTCTGCTCTTCTTCTGGCCTTCCTCTACAGTGCTATGACATACTGTTTCCTTCATGTCTTATCTTCTTTGTGCACTCTTGCTCATCCAACTCTTGCTTCCAGTTATCAACCACTGACAAAACTCTCTATCATTCATTGGTAAGCTTCTAAACAGACACTTGTTTTGTTTCCGTACTACCCAAACACAAAAGCATCCAGAAACTATCTAATTATCTTCCTCTTTTCCTGTGATGCCACTAATGGTCAAGTTGCAAGCAGGACAATACCATAATCTACAACAGGGAACAATAGCATTTCATTGTTACTACGCATTTCAATCCATTTGCTGGTTTTGCAAACGATATCCCATTTAGACTTGTTCGTGTTTCTGCATTTTTTCTGTTTACGTACGACCTCACACAGTGCAATCTTAATTTCACAGGCAGTACTACCATACTAAATAACAATACTAACCTTGACTGAATTGAGGTAAATCAGGACATCACCAAACTGTCTAAGCAGAAAGAAGCAGGAGGCCATGCACTGTCTCCCTGGAATGGTATCTAAAATTCAGAAGAGAAATGTAAATTTTTAGATTTACAAATTATGTTGTAATGGAAATTAATCCCACAGATTGCTGGGAACCTGGAAAGGGACTATATCCTAAAAATAGAACAACTTGCCTTTTCAGGCAAAGGATTATACTAGAGGTTAGAAAAACTACTAGATCATCTTGTCAACTTTCTACACTGCATACAAGAACTATTGCAAGATTGCATTCAACAGCACATTCTACAGTGAGAAACTGTTTAAGTAACAGGACATTTTCCACAGAACATCATCTATGTAGCATAGTTTTACCATTAGTCACTCTATTCTTTGGAAATTATACTTGTTACAAATCCCGAGTTTGTTATTCTGAACTCATTTTGTTTTCATGCATTCGGGATTGCCACACTGCTCACAAATAGTAAGGCCGTAAGCAAATAAGTTTGGCAAATCAGTTCAGAAGAGTGTCAGTAAGSTTTTATACTATGCTGTCATCTATTCTGAAATTGCTGGCTATGTTACTGAAAAGCTCTTTCAAAGCTTTTTTTAGAGATTTTAAAATGACATTACCAGGAATATTCTTCTGCTAGACCCAGTCAGCAGAATTTGGGCAAAATGGAGGAACGCAAGTAGCAACAGGGCAGATGTACTCTGCTCCCAAGTGGGTGCTCTGCCGAGCGCTCATTAGAGAGCTTGCTGTTCTGAGCAGAGTGGTGGGGTGACACGAGGCAGGAAGATTATATGGCTTTAGCAGTCCTGAAGTAATCTGATCCTGAACGTTACCATCAATTCATCCACAAATGAAAACCTAAACACTTCTTTTTCTTCATACAGAAATTTTGTACATTTGAAGGACACTGACTCAGTATCATTCCAAAAAAAAGCCAGCATTTCCCTGGAAAGCTGTAAATTCTTCTTTCAAGGTTAGGTAATAATTAYTGATGGAAAACATCATATAAGATCTCAAAACACATTTCAAAGAAAGGCCAAAGACTCRTATTTTACCCTGCTGCACCAGGAAATCCTGGGCTTGACATACAGTCATTTCCTTACAGAGATACTCCATCCTTATCCACGGCTGAACCACATCAGTCAGTTCTCCCTCTCAGAGAATTACTTATTTATATGCCATTCACTTGCGAGCAGAACCTGGCCTCTTTATTTATCTGCCCTTACTTACATGCAGGCCTACCTAACATTACCACCTATCATTACATTTATTGCCTTGGCAGGACAGTAAGAGAAATACATTTTTTTTTCAATGATCCTGTACTTTTTTGATAATTAGAATGTTGGTATCTCAAAAATATCCCTTTCCTCTCACATGCAATTTTTGAAGTTCATAAGCTCTAAATAAATAAATAAAAATCTAAAGACTTGAAATTTGAAAATAAAATTTCACTAGAAATAAATCATAATAATGAAATATTAGAAAATTATTTTCCCATAAATGGGAAATTTCCAATTTTCAGTACCTACTATCACATCCAAATTTTGGCAGGAAATCATGTATATCATTCTCCATGTACTTTTAATGAAAGATTTAATGCAAGTAAATAAATAAACATCCGTAAACCTATACAACTCAGCCACTAATAGTGCTAACGACAGCAAAGCTAGAGTTTAGAGTTCTAATCCATCCCATGTGACTCATACAGGAAGAGGAAAAAGTTCTCCTTTTTAAATGACTTTGGGTAACCTAAAAATACCTTTAAGAGAGGACTGCATGAAGTCCAGAAGAGATGTATCATTCCTCCTCACAGCACTAGATGTGCCTGTGTCTTAAAGAGGACTCCTGAAAATGTGAGGAGTGCTGTTGGCTTTGTACAGCGCAGTTTTTAAGAATTATGCTCAGCATGAGAAACATGGCATATCACTGAAATGTTAATGCCAATTTATTTTCACTACTGTTATATTCACTAATGTTCTTTTTGCCCCCATTTCTTTACTTATCTCAGAAATCTAATCTCTCATTTTCGACCAAGTTGAGACACTGGAAGAAGATCACTTACAGCATGAGAATTCTCTGTAAAAATCTAGTTATGTCCTTCTTTGTAATATCATTTCATGAGTCATTTAGGAGTGAGAATTCTTACTAAGTAATTCTTACCGAGCTGCTGTTCTGGGTGGTATTTTTTGCAGCTATAAGGTGAACATTGTCTGTTACACTGTAAGTGCATCATTTTTGCTGTTGTTTTGGACGTCCCTCCCCTCGTAAGTGCATACTGACTTCCAAAACATTTAGGCATTTCAACTTATGTTGGGAAGTGCTTTCACGTGAACTCTCTTCAGCCTATGTTCCTTGATCCCCTCAGTGAGAGTTCTCATTGAAAAAAGCCAAGATTTCATTGATGACCTCAAATGACCTTACCAAATAAAGGACATCGTTTTCTTCATAAACTAACTGTTCTTGCTGCTTTTCCCTTAATCTAGTCATAGGATTTCTACAGTTAGCAAAAGGAAGTCAGCAAGACAGGAACTAGGTTTGAGAAAATCTTTCACCCTCTCATCTTAATCTGTTTACTTCTGATAACCCACATTAACATCAAGAGGCTTGTGGGTCCAATTGCCAGATAAGAAACAGCATAGGATTTTTTTGCTTTAATGAACACAATCTGTTTTTCCATTATAGATCTGTGAAGCAGCTGGCTAACTTGATAAAAGTCCCTGAACAGACAATCTAATGGTGTTAGCTCTTGCAAGAACTGGCACAGCACAAATGCTGCATCATGGCTTCCATGCTTGCAGAGCATGGATGGCTRCTTAGCCCAGGTATAAAAACAGCTGGAATTTGCCTCTATGTTCTAAATCCAGCAAATAAAGGCAGCAAATTAAATCATTCAACATAATGATTAATATGTTAAGTTACATAAGAACATAAAAGTAGTTGCACTGGATTGACCCCAAAGTCTCCCTTGTTCAGAAACCTGCTACTAAGAATATATGGCTGAAAAAAAGAGAGCAGATTTTGATTTCACACATAAGAATACATAGTATGATATATAATGCCTTCCCTTTGAAGCTCCTCACTACTTCCAGCAATCTGCACTGACAGACTTCCTAACCAGCACTGAAAATTGTGTCATAAACTCTTCTCCTATGAACTTCTTTATACCTTTCAGTTTCTACAACATTCTACCTCAAAGGAGTTGTGTGCTATGCGACAAAATACTTCCTGCCTGACGTTTAAGCATCTTGCCTGATGTTCTGTTTCAATGCTCCTTAGTTCCTGAATCATACAGTGGCTGATTCTTCTCTATTTGTCTTCTCCATGTCACTTACCATCTTCTGTATCACTAATATAAACAAAATCACTCATCACCTTTCCAGGCCATGTAACCTACTTCATTTAATTACTCTTTGTTCAACAGGGTATCCCTTTCCTCTGGTCATCTTTGCTTGTTTTTTTTTTTTTTTTTGTATCCTTTCTTGTTTTACCATACTGTTTGGAAATGTAAGAACCAGAACAGCAAACATTATTCAAACTCACAGATACATACACCGTCACACTGATGATTTCTCTTTTGCTCTTTGTCTCTTCATAATTCCTAATATTCTATTCAATTTTCTCATCGCTTCTGATAATTTTATTACTACAGGTAAGGCTTTTTTTTTCCCACTTTTTTCCCCCATGTACTACTTCAGATTTATCAATGAACACTTGCATCTTATGACCCCAACCTGTTATATTCTTCTGCAGCTTTCATAGCTGCCAGAGCTTTCAGTTTTACTATGAGTAATTCTGCACTATTGCATGTCACTGTTTTCCTCACATTACTCACCATTTACCAATATGGTAAAAAATATTTATCAATATAAGAACTCTCAAATAAAAAAACAGCTCTCAAACCAATTCCAAACATTTTATCATTTTCACTGCTATTTCCGCTGTATTTTTTTAACAGGTGAGAAAGCTTACATAGCTCCTCTTCCTGAAATTAAGAAATTTTGTGAGGTTTTTACTCATATATGGACTTTGAATTTGATTATATTCAGGTCACTCTAATAGAACTGGTTCTTGAGCATAATATTTCAAGTTAGTTTCTATGTAACATCTATATTGGTCATGAATCACCTGTTTACTTGTGTGTTTTCTTTCTTGTCTTGCTAAGACAAAAAGTAGTTTTTAAAAATTCATTCTTTGCATCACACTATGTCATTGCACTTATCCATTCAATATGAACTCTATTATCTTATTATCTGTCTCCATAGAGCCTCTTAACTCTTTAATATGCCAGTCACTGTTACTATTCAAGCTAGCTAGTGAATAATTTAGCTTTAATAGAATCTGTCTCCTATTTGAGCATGTAATTTTAAACAATCCTGTGCTACTCACTGATAAGGAAAACATATTTACTTTATTTTGAGCTAAGGTTTTTTATAGAGCTTAGAACCATTTATGTACCAGCATCATCAACTTAATAAAGCCTAGCTGCAAACTGAATGCAAAAAAATATATATCCTCTACATTACCTCCCTTCTATCATGTCTTTTTTTTTTTAATATTTTATATTTATAGCTTCTTCTAAAACAAGGAGTTCCATTTGTTCATCTCCTTTTAAATCATCCACTATATGTACAAAAGCATTTATATATTTGGTTGTCATGTGTTTGTTTTTATTGCTACATTTTATTTGCAATTTTTGTTGGGTTTTGTTCTACCTAAATGAGACCATCTTGTCTATTTCTTATCTAAAAGGTTTGGTGAATTCCACCTGTGAGGATACAAAAATCATACAATTTTGACTTTAGAGGAGGAGTTACCTTGAATTATGTTCTCTTCTGTATCTGTCACCTTTCAAGTCTTTAAAAGATGCCAGGGGAGCACTGAGGCACCAACAGTGTAAAATCTTTCCAGTACTAATGACTTCATTTAGGTTTAGATGCAACCATTCATTCGCATAGGCTCAAATATTTTTAAAAAAGAAATCTTTCTATGAAAACTAAATTTCTCTTTATTTGTTTTCTCAACAATTTCTGAAGTCTCAGCATCTCTACCTTGTACTACATATGTTTTTTTTTAGTGTTTCAAAGTAAAAAAGTAAGGTTTTTAGCTTCCAAATAATTTACATTTTGCTTTGAAGACATCTTCTCTCAACAGAGTTTTTCAGGGTGTCTTCTATTTGTGTATCATTGTTACTCATGTGTGCTATGATCACTCATCACAACTGTAAGATTTTTTATGGGTTTCAAGAGGTCTTTCGCCACTGCATCATCACCCTGTGACATTGCTGGCATTGCAAACCCAGCTAGGTGTATGCTCAGTGAGTCACTTTGCCGCATTCTGATAAGTGGGAACCCAACTTCAAAGGGATATCCTCAATGAAAAAAAAAAAAAAAAAAGAATTGGTAGGGAATACTCATCAGCAAGATCATTTCCAGCTTTCCACTATGAAGCTTTCTGTCTTACCACCTCAGCAGTACAAGGGCTGCAAGTCTAGGAACAGAATGGCTCTAATATATTTCTGGGAATCCCTCTGCCTCTTGAACTCTTTCTCTTCAGCCACTCGGGACACAGGAGGCAGCATTCTGTCTTTGAGGGCTATGAGCTGCCTGCATCACCCATGTATACAAGTCCCTTGCCTACAGAAATAAACCCACTGTCAAACGCCCACAAAGGAAACTAGTGAGCCCCACTTCTGCTGAACTTCTGTATTTTGAGTTTTGATTTRAGAATTTTGTTTCATTTCGGGGAAGGAGGACAGAGTCTTGTTCCAGTGTACTAGTTTGCTTACTCCCTTTAATCTTTTGACTTAGGATTGATTTTTCTGATGTTTTCAAGATCCCACCAAGAAATGAGTCCAGAAGCCTCCTGCTCCCTCCGTAGTCAAATACCTCCTTACGGTGTTMTCACCCTCAGTTTCAGGGCACTCTCCATACCAGTATTTTACATATTCACTAAGCTCTCATCTGTGGTCCCAGATTTGTACCTGTCTGTAAGTGGGCCTTAACCACAACTGTCATCTAATCAGACTGTTGTCTTCTGGTTTTACAACGGGGATGATTAGTCAAAGACAAGCTGCCACGGTAATTATCACTGAAGACGAGTGTTTTGCAGCAGAGCCTCTCTTCAGGCCAAATTCTTATAGTAATGATAGAATAATAGAATCTGTACTTTAAGCCTGTGAGTTACTCACAAAATGCCTAGCACTAGCATTACTAAGAATCAGCAGTTAGATAAAGACATGATGGTGTACATTTGAATATCAAAAGAGGGATTACATATGGAGAAAGAACATTTCAGACATACCACATTCACTGGCTGATCCACCCACCAACTGGAAGAACTGCTGAGCAATTTTCAGATGATCTCTCTAGGGGGGAAAAGGGAAAAAAAAAGATGACAACAAAACAGTTTGATTAATTTTCAGGACTAGTAAGAGAGATCTGCACCTGCATTTTGTTAACTCTGGACTGAGTACTACMGTGGGAAAGAGAGGAGGCTTGGAGATCCTGCAATCGAAATGTGAAATGTCTCCCTCTTTCACCATCAGCTCCATTAAAACCTCTGCAAATCCATCCACATCCTACTGCTGGAAATGGGAGAACTTCATAGGCCTCACTTACCGAGCCTATTTCTTGTCCAAGTGCTGCATTTACTACTCCCTTGAGGATGTACTCCTAAAAAATGAAATAATTTAAAGGATCAGAAAAGACAAAATAATGATTTCAGGACATAAAGAAGAGCCTACCAGCACATTATTTTCATTATTTTCTTCCTAATGCCAACTCTATTCCAACTCAATTTAATAGGTAGCTGTTTAATTTAATAGGTAATATAGTTACTACAATAGCAAGTGCTTCAGTACCATGCGTAGAACAAAATGACCTTCAACATTTCATTCTGTGTGTTTGCTAGTCACTTCTGTAAAATATTTCATCTTGTTAATGGGTAACGTGCTTTTGGATGCGCCCTTTTTCTCAAAGATGATGCACCAGAAGGAACACCACAACACAGCGCCATGCCATCACCACCAATCTCATGATGTGACCAATCATCAAGTGCAATCCTGTTCCATTAATGCACACCTCAGGCATGCTCACAGGGTAATTACTACCACCCTTGCTCCAGAATGCATCATGTTTCTTACTGGGGCCATAATATCAAGAGCTCGGGTTATTTTACTGAAATTAAGAGTACTAGAGACTACAGGGCACTCCACTCCTATGAGTTACAATTACAGTTCAGCTCTTCTCTGAGCAAGATTGCTCAGCATATAGCAGACATTTATCTTGTTCAAATACTACCAATCAGAATTCTAGCTTTAACTCTGTTACACTATGGTAACCCTGACAAACCAGGGTTGCCCTGTTACAGATGTACACAGGAAAAGACAAAAAAAAAAAATGTATACAGACCAAACAAAGGTGTGTAAGGAAACAATCTGAGATTACCTAGCTGCTAAGCAATCATCTTAGAATATCAACTCTTTCCCAGATGCTGAATTAAATTTTATAGACATTATGACAAAAAAGAAATCTGAGAAGGACTCAAGCAAGACACACAAGTATTTTGCATGTCTTAATGGGGAGTTCCTTCAAAGTGTGGTAAAAGACGAGAAAAAAAAAAAAAGCAGATGGATTCCCACTGCAAAATTTTTCAAGTGGGTGATGATAAATGATATCATGATGGTATCTGCACAATGTACAAAGGTGGGTGATTTAGGAAAGAAAATGCAGGAGAAAAAAAAAAGTAGACTAAAGAAGCAATAACTGCATAAAACTGTTCAAATAATCATTGCCACATTGAAAAGTGAAAGGAGAAGTAAAAAGCAAAGCAAGAGAAGGCACCCCTCARCACAGAATCACCAGATGTGTTCTCGAGGAATTTCTCCTTTCCATTCCCTCCATCTAATCCTCACACAGACTCATGAAAGGTCCCTTTCATGCCCAGTTATGTGACCTTTGGAAAATAAACTGCAAAGAGGAACAAATCATGTCAGAACAGGAGTCAATAGACATTAGTTTTCACTCATTTCAGCCAAAGTGAGACAGGATTAGCCAAGAGTTATTACTGAAACTGTTTAATCTAACCTAGCTCTTTTTTTTAATAGCTTCAGGAGAAACCATGCAGGCATCTGTGCTGCCTGTCCAGAGGGTTGGTAACTCCTACTAAGGCAGAGGTGAGAAGCAGCGGCAGGTGGAAGAAGGCTTGTATCTATACACTAATGATCAGCTCCTTAGAAAGAAATTCGCACATAAGAGAGCTGTGATCTTAGTTGATCCCATGTGGTAGAGCAATAACCTTCTAAGTATTTAAATATGCACATATGATAATATTTTATGCAAGCACATTATGTTTATTGAAAAAAATGATGGTAAACACCAGATTATTAAGGGTGGGAATGTGACAAGCAGTCTTCAGGATGCCAGTTTTGCATGTGGCAGTTTTCACACCAATTTATGACCTCTCTCTTTATGTACTATGACATAAGTTTTCAATTACCTGTGGAGTTGTAGGTTCCAGGTCCTTAATCAGGTTATAAGCCTCCTGCACATCATCTGAAAAACCAGACGTTAGAATGCACAACAAACCTCAGCACACTGTATTAGAACAAACCACTCATCTTCTACAACATTCCTTGATAGTCACAGACAAAAGATAAAGCATTTAGACAGGAGGAAAAAGGGAGCTATAAATCACTGTGAATTTATATCACAATGGTGATAGTTTTCTAAAACTCAAATAACAAACATGGAGTGAGTAATAGCTTCTTTATTACTACAATTTTCTTGCTGTGATGACTTGGCTCCTTGTTCATAATGCAGTGGCTGCCTTCCCAGCAGTACAAGGTCAAGATAATAAAACCTTCATCTTCCTCTTTCCTCTGCTCACATTTATTTACCCATGGAGGTGGATAAGGGAAGATAATTCCGAACGGAAACTTTACCGTTTCCTTTATCAATATTTCAGCATCTGTCCACCAGTTCTTATCCTAATTCTATCAAGCAAAAAGCACTACAAGTACAGCAGTTACTTTAAGGTTGAACATATGTTATCTCACCCAAAGAAAAAATGACTGAAAAGATCTTAAATGTTACCTAATTCAAGAAAGATTTGTCAGTACAGTCTGCTTAGCAAATCAACTTAGTGTAGATGCCTTTTGGACTGGCCAAATGTYAATACAAGTCAAATAACGGTGACAAGGTTTATGAGAAAGTAGGGGATGGAAAAGCTATCATTACTAGACTTACACTAGACTGCACTAAACACCTATTCATCACTTGACCAATCAGTCCACTGTTGAACAAAGGAAGAGAGTGGGAGAAGAACAGAAAAAAATAACTAAGTCTAAGGGCTGTAAAATGGATTTGAAATGACATGTCTTCTTCACAAAATGTGGCTTTTTCCTAGTCACTTCTGCTCATATTCTGTCTGCACCATATTAATAAAAATAGTGGTCATTGCCTTGGTAGGATACATACCTATTATTCTCACGGACTAAAACAAAAATAATTCTTCCCCTCTAAACCCAAGAACCTGCAGTTGTCTGCTAAAGTAATTTATTTAACTGCATACAATTATGCTGCTTCTCTGCAAGTCGTGGGAAGTCTTACATCACTGTTTTCTACAGAAAGGGAATTAAGTACAGATTACTGTAAAGGAAAAAGAAAGGAAGTCTGAGTGATCAGCTGGAGTGATCATCTGAGATTAGCTGCATAGATACTACCCTTGCATCTATAAAAGACCCAGAGGAAGATGTACTCACCTTGTCGGAGATAGTAAATGACAAGATTTAGTCTGGCCTCAGGAATAACATCAACCAGAGGAGGCAGGACCTGCAAAGCCCCTTCTCCTCCTCGGAAGACAACCTGCAGAGGAAAGCAGATTATTGATAACAGCATAACAAAATCTCGATGTTTTAACTCAATTAAATTCTTATACTAACAGTCAAAGGAATTGGCATTGGTGTCATTCCTGCTTTCATATAATTTTATAAAAAATTGCAACACATGAYAATCTTTATCCTGAAGTACACCAACTATTTAATCAATCAGGAAAAGCTTTTAGCAGCTCAAAGCAATATATGGCATTAAACACAACCAAAACACGGGGAAAACAGATTAAAAAATAGTTTGAGATGTATTTATGTGAAAATTCAGGCTGGGTGGTTTAGAATTCCAAAATGACCAGTAGTAATCAATACTTTATACATCAGTTCACATCCAGTGACATCTCCTGGCAACATCCAACATACTGATCCAACTATTGACAAAAAAGGCCAACAATGAAACCCAAGAATGTTAATTTAGGAAAGCCCACTCTGGAAACAGTTTTACCTGTTGGAAAAAAAACCTGTGCCAAGTTTTGTGACTGTTCCTGAATAACGACAAAGCAAGCAGCTGTCCTTCATTAAACAACAACAATCTACTATTATCAGTTATTGAGCAAAATAATAGTAATAGAATTGGAGGGAGCATCAGCAGTTAATCAATGAGTCTTTTACATCAAAACACACACTTTTTGGCTTGTAGGGAAAACACACTTTTCCCTACAAACATCCTTGTCAAGTACATTTGGATAGAAACTATTTTACTGTGTTGTCTTAATGCCACTGACATCTTAGTCTGATTGAACAACACACCTCATGGTTACGCACCCCGACTTACTCTGCAGTCTCAGTATGAACCAGGTTGGGCAAAGCATCGTGGAAGGGTTATTGCCACAGGAGATTAAAATCATATGCCCTTGAGGATAAACCCAAYATTATCATTTTTATAACAGTCTCAAATTGTCAGGGAAAAATGATGGGCCGGGAAGAAGATGCACTTGATAAAACACTGATTTCTGGAATGGGTCTCACACRGCACCAGAGATTCAGAGGTCTCCAGTTTCCAAAATACTTTACTTCCTGTGTCATCAAGAAATGTTTTACAAATGAGTACAGTCTATATTAAATTTAGAGAAATACATTACTCACCAGATTGTGCTTAATAAGCTCCTTGGCAAACTCAAAAGAAGATGAGGCACTATCTGTCAAGCTCTTGAGTTCTGCCTGGAATTATATACATTCAAAAAGCTTAACAAGGAAACAGAAAAGCACACAAGATACAGCAGGTTCATATTACTACTTAAGCTGACAGAACACAGATAAACTCGGTTACAGGAAGAGCAGTGCCTTTCCAGTTGAATATGATTTTTTGCAGTTGCATAATACATATGGACACAAGGTCAAAAGCACAGCAGGGAAACAGTCAGACCCACACGCCCACACGGAGATGGACAGGGACACCCACCCACCGCAGCTCTCAATACAAGGGAGACTATGAAGTAGGGCACATTCCTAAAAGAAGGACACAGTGACATGGCAAAAGGCCGTTACCAACATCAGAGATCACGACAGATAACAAGCAAAAGAAACCTGTATGGGTTTGTGAACTAAAACAAGCAGAAGTGAAGAGCTTTCCAGCAGATACCTCGGCAGCCTTCCCATTGTAAAGGCGGAAATGGTTACAAGCCTTCAGGTTAAGAGCAATGGTGCTGTCAGGGACTTGCTGGAGGTAAACGGCGAGCACCTCCTGGGATACGTCGTAGTAATCCAGCTTGTAATAGCACAGGGCCACATACACGTTCAGAGCCAGGTATTCCCTGCAGGAGTGAGGAAAGAGGTAAAGGGAGCATTTAAATATCACAAGATAGTTACACGACAGAACATAAAAGTCAGTAACAAAGCCCTCACATGTCTATGCATCTTCTACAAGCCCATCAAAATTGGGGAATTCTGAGAAATGCTTACTGGGTAACTACAGTCCTAGATTCTGCTAGATAAATTGCATAGAATCAGCTACAGTGTGATATATATATAATATAAATATATATATATAAATTTTATTACTAACAGCAGCTACCACAATTTAAAAAAAACTATCTACAGACCTGTGGGTTTGCAAATTTGAGAAACAGTGGCAACTTCATACTAAGAAATGAACACAAGAAACTCTATATTTGGCCTAACAGTGAAGGATTTTCTATGTAACATGAAAAAATACATCCAAAAAACACATAAAACTTCACAAATATTTTTAATGGCTATTATTAACTCCATGTCAAGTGCAATTGCTTCAAAAACTTGCCATTACAAGCTCTGAAGCCAGAAGAACTAGATAGAGAAATAAGGTAGACATTTGTGGCAACTAAGCAAAAGGATAATTATTATGAAGGTTACTAATTTAACATTGAGTGATGGTCTCTACAGGATTTGGCAGTTCAAGCATCTTCCCTGAGCATTAAGTCACATACTAGTATGCATTATGAGGGAGTTTTAGCTTTCTCTGCAGCATTCAGGAGGAAAAACTGTCAAAATACAATTTTGTACTGTAGAGTGGCAGTTTCTGTTTTGCCAAACTATTCTTTGACTCCTGCTCATAGGTCGGCAGAGCTGTAAAAGGGAGGTAGAGGCAGGATTCTAAAAGGCAAAATTGTTCAAAGGTGTAGAAGTGGAAGGAGAAGGCATGGAATGGACACCATGACATCTTTTATTGCTTAAAATGAATATTTTCAGAYACTTAAGAATTAGTTTCCTTTCTCGTTAAATTCTGAATTTAAAAGTTGCAGAATATGACAAAAAAAGAAACCCTCAGAAACTGTTGCAGCAGAATAAATAGAAACAAAGAATCTCAAACCTAAAGGAACACATATATCTCTACATAAAAACTAAACCTGAACTCTTAGAAGGCTGAAAGTGAAAGAAAAGCCAATAATCACGAGCTTTCCAGGCCAGCACAACAAAACAGATATTCAATTTATATAATTCCAGAAAGAAAGAAAGATCTATGAATGGATTAGAAGAAAATAGCACTAAAAAAAGCAACGAGAACCCTTTAARTATGTATTTTTCAATAATGATTTTCAATACACAGATTTGAGGGGATGCAACTTGTTCATAGTTCGTGGTGAAAGGGCCATAGTAACTGAAAAAAATACCTATTTTCAGAAAATAAGTGATTAAATGGACTCCAAACACTAGCAAACCCCAGAGTGGAGATGCCAAATGGACTCCAAAGACCCGAGCGGAGATGCCCACCGATTATCGAGGAGGATGCGTTTATAGATGTCGATAGCTTCTTGGTAATGGGACCGCATGTAGTGGATAGACGCCAGGCTAAGCTGATCTTCCGTGACGTCTTGCAGGTTCTGGTGAAAGCTCATCAGCTTCTTCTCATCGCTGAACTGAAACATAAAGGGTAACAGTCTCGAGAGAGTTCAGTGAGAAAAACATTGCGAGTTAATTAGTTGGGTTAGTTTTGTTCTTGCTGGCAAGCAGCAGGTGATTCATATTGAACATCTGGAAAAACTCTTTCAAGTCAATTTGACCAATGGAGAAAGCCCAAAATAAAAAARGCAGACCAGTTGAAACTGGATAAATCTGAGGCTAAAACTAAGTACATGCTTTTCTTTAAGGTGTGATCTAGACATAATTATATGTCACATGCCTTGATGGATAAGGTTGAATTACACATTTCACATACAGAATTTGGAAAGACAACATCTGAATGTTACTATTTGAGCCAAAAGAAATTTTGATTTGCACATCAAAATCTTACTTCCTAGGGACAACAGAAAGATGTAAGTCTTGCCAAGACAACAAACTCATTCTCATCAAATCTCTTCAGAGCAACAACAAATGTTCTTTCATCAGTCCTTTAAAATTTCAGTTTCCTTAATTAAGGAGCTTATTTTTAAAAACACAGTACAGTGCATAACAAAGAAATGGTAAAAGCAGGGAACAGAGTTAAATAATCATTTAATATTTGCATTACAATAGTAAAGTCAAAAACTGATTCACCTAATCAGTTTACCTAAAAAAAMCCCAGCTTCTCTTGCTGTTTTTGCTGGTATCAGCAACAGACATTACAAATTTTTCCTCTTGCATGCAAATTCCCTCTTACACATTTGTTCTTTATCTGAAATACCTACCTGCCATTTTTCTAAAACCCTTTTCCTCCCTCATTGAGCTAGCCACACAATGAAACTCCAATACAAAGGCAAGAGAAGCTGCTAAACAGAACTCTGTACAGGAAGCTTTGTATTAGTTATATATTAGTCCAAAGGCTGACTACATCAAGCAGGGACCATTCAACTTTTCTATATCGTGGCCATCTCTAAGTGACAGTGCCACAACAAAAGCATTTGAACATCATTCTCTTAAATTTACAGCAATTTAAGTAAATAGCATATGACACCAAGGCAAACATCCAGGATCAATWCTTTCTTTTACTCAACACACAATATATGCAGGAGCACAACATTTATAAGGTATACCTTAGGATGGAACAAAAGCAAATTAAAAGGAAAATAGTTACATGCTATAGTGAATAGTCTTAATTGCTGTTGAAATTAAAGTAAATCTCAACCGGTAAACAGCATTATATCCTGGGCACTGAATAACAGGCAGGTCAGTAACAGCATATTGATCTTTTTGCTCAATTGCTGAGAATTACATAGCTTTGAGGTAGGAAAACTTGGTATAGTTCAGAAGGAAAGTGAAAATAATGGTGTCTGCATTTCTGCTGCTATTCAAGTCCTAGGTTCCTTGAAACCAAAAATACCGTCAGGCTTCTGCTGTATAACTTATGTGAAATCAGCAGGTAAAATTTGCCTTAGACACATGCTGAGGTCATCTATTCTGAGATCCTCTTTTCACACTTTCTCCTCCACATTTTAATGGAGTAGGGTACGTGGGGAAAATGTTYGTTCTCCCACCACCACAGACATTTTAACTGTTCTGCCAGGTTGCCAGCATAAATTACACCCCACTAGAATGAAAAACAAATATAACAAAGTGCAAGCAATGATGAGACATCATACCTTATGGGCCAGGTGAAAGAGTAAACGGTTCTGGAGCCGACTCTTAGGTGCTGAAAGGAAAATGAGTAAGTATAGACACAAAGAACATTTCAGTTTTAACTCCCCTTCCCAGCAGACACACATACACACATGTTCTCTCCTTAACTAGCCCAAGTTACACTTCTTCACTGTAATGGCATGTGCAGCTCATGCCCTGGGGCACGTTCTGCCAATTTCATAGTGGTTGAAAAACTTTCCTGCTTCCCATCTTCATTTGCTGCCATTTCTTCTGAAACCTCYGTGGAACACAATTTGTCATCGTTCTCTCCTTCTATGAGCTTTAAAAGTTTGATGAACTGTACTATTATTTCTCTGCAGGGTAATGCAGAGTAATTCCTCCTGGGTAATTCCATGACTTTGCACAAGTGACACACAGAAAAGCGTCTCTTACAAAATAAAATGCAGCAACAGTTACATCCATTATAAAGACTCCTTCTACAATGTGCAATTGTAAAGTATATTTGAAGTAAATTGTGTATAAAGTATATTTGAAGTAAATTGTGCATAAACTATTCTAGGAGTCTTGTCAGCTTTCAGTGTCCAATTGTCATTGTCCAGTGTCCCAATTCTTCTGACCTTAGGAACAAACAAAACAAAAGAATCACAGRATCACAGAATGCTTAAGGTTGGAAGGGACCTCAGAGGTCATCTAGTCCAAACCCCCTGCTCACGCAGGGTCATCTAGAGCACGGGGCACAGGGCTGCATCCAAGCGRGTTTTAAAGATCTCCAAAGAAGRAGACTCCWCAACCTCTCTGGGCAGCCCGTTCCAGGACTCCGTCACCCTCACTGTCAAGAAATGTTTCCTTAAGTTCCTGTGGAACTTTTGGTGCCTCAGCTTGTGGCCATTTCCTCTAGATCTATCAGTGGCAACCACTGAAAAGAGGCCACTCCATTCTCCTCACTGCCTCCCTTGAGGTATTTATAGACACTGATCAGGTCCCCCCTCAGCCTYCTYTTCTCCAGGCTGAASAGGCCCAGCTCCCTCAGCCTTTGCTCATAGGGCAGATGTTCCAGGCCCCTGATCATCCTCGTAGCCCTGCGCTGGRCTCTCTCCAGCAGCTCCACATCCCTCTTGTACTGGGGAGCCCAGAACTGGACACAGTCTCCAGATGTGGCCTCACCAGGGCTGTGCATAGGGGGACAATCACCTCTCTTGACCTGCTGGAGATGCTCTTCTTAATGCACCCCAGGATCCCATTKGCCTTCTTGGCCACCAGGGCACMCTRCTGYCTCATGGTCATCTTGTCATCCATCACGACACCGAGGTCGCTCTCTGTGGGGCTGCTCTCCAGCAGGTTCACCCCTAATCTGTCCTGGTGTCCGGGTTTATTCCTCCCCAAGTACAGGACCCTGCACTTGCCCTTGTTGAACGTCATGAGGTTTCTCACCGCCCAGTTGTCCAGTCTGTCCAGGTCCCTCTGGATGGCAGCACAGCCCTCAGGACTACCAGCTACTCCTCCCAGTTTGGTATCATCAGCAAACTTGCTGAGGGAGCACTCCAGCCCTTCATCCAGGTTGTTGATGAATAAGTTGAACAGGACCGGACCGAGGACAGACMCCTGGGGGACACCACTAAGTACAGGTCTCCAACTGGACTCCGCGCCACTGACTGCCACTCTCTGCACCCTGCCATCGAGCCAATACTGCACTAAGAGCAGGCAGGGTTCAAACTAACAAATGGAGAGAGGTTTAAGGGACATATCTTCTCTCCGGAGCCACTAAGATCACCAAATTTCTTGCTCTAGCAAAATTAGGAATACCATTTAATACACTCCGTATGACACCACGTGTTAACTGCAGCCACCAGAGAACGTCCTGTGCTTCATGGAGACTGACAAAGAGCCCTGTCCAGCAGAGCTATTAATTTCTTTTGTGAGCAATCCTCCCAAAAGCCTTCCCTTGTTTCCTGTATTTGCTTCAGCCTACTCCGATGATGAGCACTCTCATTCCTGCTCAGACCAACAGCTGGCAATCTGCGTGCCACAGAAAGGATTTATATGGAATCTTTACCAAAAAGCAGAATTATTCACTGTGTTTGCGAGGCCACAAAAGTGCAGAGTTAGCAAAGCAATGGCTTGTAACACAAGGCTATAATTCTTCTGACATCCTAAACCATGAAAGAGGCTGAAGCCACTAAAACTCCTTTTTTTTTTTTTCCCCTCCCCCAAAGATAGAATTTTCTAGTAAGAATTTGTATTTTGCAAAAGCAATTTAGGGAGATATTTGCAGAGCTCTTGCTTGTTCGCCATATAACGAGGGAACTTTGGGACACAGTGAACAATGCCAAACTCCAGGCCATTCCTGCCAGGTTGGCAGCACAAAGCTATCTAGCTTCTTCTTAGGCCCAGCAATTATTTCTTTCCTCTCTCCCTTCTTAAGCGGTGTTATTTAAACATGTCCCTCCTCACCAACTACTCTAGAAAAAGGGGACAGTGAATCATCGCTTTAAAGAACTGCCAGTAAAAGAGGGGTCCCAAGAAGAAAAGGCAKCAGGAGAGAATTCTCACAAAATAAAACACCTTGCAAAGTATTGCGAGCTGAGGGTCAAGTTGTTTCAAAAAACATTCTCCAACACAGAATGTTTTGGAGAATCTCGTTAGGCAAAGTATTAAAGATAGTTTATTATTATTAAACTAATAAACGTTTATTGATCTAGTAAGGATCTGTAAGGATCACTAGTCACTAGCAAAAAAAAGCTAATATATTCTATAAATGATTTMGTTCACTGAGTTTCAAAGTTCCAGAGTGCATTAATTTAAATGCAAGTTCCTAAAAACGTCATCATCAACGCTCACCAGAGTAATGCTGAGCATTAACTGTATCAAACCCTAGAAGGGTTGCACGGATCCCATATGTATATGCTTTTGTGCAAGACAAGCTGACCACAACTCCCGTTCGCAATTCAAAACAACCGGTCATCAAAGACTCCAAAAATACAAGCAGGACAGACTGTGGGATTTACACTAAAATAACATATGTACAACCACAGTACAGTGAGCAAACACACCAGTGTAGGTTTTTAGCATGAGTGTAAGTCATTTGCAGGGAATAATCCCTCAAGAATCTAAAATGACTTGTTTGTTTTGCTGCTCAACCAAAGACTATAGTGCTGCCCTCTTAAATCTGGCATCTGATCCAACATCTGAATTATTATTTTACTTCTTGGCAAGAACCAGTGCTAGTTCATGCTGTCCTATACTTAAAGAAGGCAAAAGATGAAATTCGAGTTCTGATGTAGTAAGTTGGATATTTGGAGAAGGAAAAAATAATCCTGCTTCATAACAGATTACATCATACAATCCACGTTGATATTCTTTAAAATGAGACACTTTTATTTAATGCCAGCCAGGAAAGTGGAAGGCAATAACCAAAAAAAGTAGTCCTGTTGATATAATAAAGCAGAGTCATGGAAACATTCAGYATCTCGTCTCCCATTGCCAAATATATTTTTGGAAGAAGACAAGGAAACATATGGACTAAATTAGATTAATGTCCAGGACAAATCAGGTTACAATTATTGGATAAAGCTGATGTCAATCACTGGAGAAGGAAGTCATACAATTGCCTCCTCTTTAGAGAATGACTCTTTTGAAGGACACCAGGATTATTCTTTTATGACTCTGCTGCTAGCAAATTTCATTGTCACTGATCTAACTGCTGATGCCACAAGGAAGCACAACCCTATTCCTGCTTCTTCAGGAAGATGACCTTTTTTTYWAAAAAAAAAGCACTGTTAAGTGATCTAGAGTTTCTAATAAGCATAATGACAATGTGGCTGCAATAAGTTGGGCCCTGCTCCAGTGATGAGTATTGGCCTCATGTTGAACATGTCTCTGAGGTAGCTGGACAGGGTCTGTGCACCTCTGGCTAGGAAACACACTCATATTCCTATGATAGAACTGCTGTCATGACCGGAGCTCGTGTTGCAGACACTGAAGTCATTACACTTGACACTGATCTTAAAAGCCTTGTCCGATGTMATTTTATGTGCTGACTCTAAATGGATAGTGACTCAAGGAAGGATTTGTCAAAATATAATAAGAAGATACAAGAAAAGAGTGAAGATACTTATTTTTACTAGATTTCAAACAAAAAGTTTTAGTTGAGGAAGCAGCAGCCTATATTCTTGGTGGGTTCCAGGGTGTTGCCAAAGGCAGTAAGGTGATAAAAGGACAGAGGCATTCTGGCATTTGTAACCTCTCATAACTCTACAAGGCAATGCAGGTCTGGTGTCCAGCACTAATAAATCCCATCTAGCAAATCATGTAAGGCAGATGTGGCCCTAAGGGAGCTCCTGCAGACACCACTGCAAGTATGAGTAGAGGAAACTCCTGCCCTTGGGCCACAACATTTTGCTCACCTGAAGAGGAGAGCCACAGCCTCACTGGTGGAGGTGAGACGAAAAGCACGGGAGAAAAATGCTTGAAAAAAGCCATGGTCCAACAGTGAGGTTCACATTTGCAGAGAGTTCAAAATTTTCTCATGTGAAATTTACTGAGGAAATTAACTGAAATTTTCCTTCTCTCAAAATACTTTTGGTCTCTCTCAAAATTAAAAATCAGTTCAACTATTTCCAGTTACTTGGAACATAAACAAATTTCATCAGTCATGCCTAAGCAGAGTAACGTGAAGATGACTGAAACAAAAACTGACAATTATTCCCGTTTTATAGTTTCCACTGTGTCTCAAAAANTCCCGTTTTATAGTTTCCACTGTGTCTCAAAAAGAAAAAAAAAAAAAAGAATATAAGGTAAGTAGGTTTTGAAGTTTAAATATGCATAAACTGGTATTTTCACTTTTAAAGTTCTAGATATAAAACTGCTATTCTCAAATCAGCTAGAAATGCAGGATAATGAGCTGCTTTTCTTAAGAACTACAATAGAAGTAGGAAGCAGATAATTTTGCATATAGGTGAACATGCAAAAAACCACAGCAACTCCTCCTTGCCCTCTCATAACTGCACATTTTCACTGCTGACAATTATCTGACACCTGGCAAACATTAGTGCCGGCATAAAYGAAACTCATTTGGAAAATGCCATTGTTCTTACTAATTCATCTCTGTTCTGCTTTTGTGCAATATTTCTCCTTCCAGGGTAGACAGTTAATGAGAAATATCTCTCTTCAGTTAAACCACATTCTGAGCTGACACACACAGTGTTGTGAAAAAAGCAGAGTAATTGCAAAAAAAAAAAAAATCTCTCTTGCCTGGTTCAGCTCCCCAGTCCTGTCAGTGCATGAATCTTAAAGTTTGTAAAATTTGATATTTATCCTGAAAAAATGTTTTCAGATCAGATTTAACTGCAGTCCCATTTATGTGCAAATCCTATCTATTGGCAAATACTTTGTGGTTTGAGAGACACTGCTAGCTCTTGTTTCCYTCTTAACACAGTGCTAGCCAAAGGCTTCTGAGAGCACGACGTTTCAACACTAGGATTAGTCGCCAGGATCTCTGCAAATGTTCTAGACTGAGTTTCAGGTCCCTGCTCTTTGTTTTTTGAAGACACAGGAGCTGTGAATGCAACACAAGGCCATTTGTTTTTATATTTTTTTCAGGCTTAGGTTTTTCTTTATTAAGCCATGATCAAGATTCGCAGTCTCATTTTCTCAAGGCTAATGGCCTAGCCCATGTTGTACGAATTTTATGTTCAGTCCTTGTATTAGAGCACAAATGCAAAAAGAATAAACAAAGCATCACTCGGCAGCTGTGCTGTGGGATGACTGTGAAACAAAGTGGTTGACTTGAAAGTAACTCTATCTTCATCTTAGGTGCAGGAACATTAATAACTACAATATAAGGGCACAGCAGAGAAAAAGCAGAAGTCAGTAAAGTCTGAAAGGAATTTGGAAGAAAGCCTACAGGAAATAAAGCACAAGTGAACAACCTTCAAAGAAAGACTTTTGAAAGTCTCTACCATCTTTCAGCTTCTCTTTTTAGGATATATTTGCAACAACTCTGGTAAGTATAATTTTTTGGCGTACAGATTTATTCTTTCCCAAGAGGATGTACTGTTAAGTTTYAACTGTAATGACAGTAATGACAATCTAGGAGAATACATCTACCACAAAACAAACAAACAAAACCATATGGCATTGCTCCAGAAGAGATTACAGATCTTGAATGAAATACAGTAATTATTTCACRGCCTTTAACTCTTATTTCCTAATTTTTAAATATCCTTCATATTTTTTCTCAAATAATAATAAAATGTTCGCAAGCAATAGCAAAGGCATATGATAAGAAAGACCTTTAATTTGCTTCCAGGATATTTAAATTTTGTGTAGAAAAGCAATTCCATAAAGTTAGCTGACATTATGTTTCCTTTCATATAGAGATTCCAGCACAGTATAAATTTAGAATTATGGGTGAAAACAAATTACTTTTCTGTTGTTTGTGTTAGTACTGTGCTATTTTCCTGGTCTTACTCAGACAGGTGCAACAATAAGTAATAATTATCAAAGAGTATATAAGAGTTCAGGCAAAATAACCCTAAAATAGCAATCATAATTAGTCCAACATCAGCTATCTTTTGTTTTTTTCCAGTAGTTTTCAAGGTAGCACTGGATAAATGGTGCTCTTACGGCTTTACTATTCAAAGAAATATGTTATTTCACCAATGTCTTTGCAATGCCATGAAAGAAATTATAAGATGTCAAGGCCTCAGCTGTTAATAACATGTTAAGAATATGTTAAGGATGCAATACTAAAATGTTAAAAAAGGTATATTAGGATACATCTCAACTGAAAAAAGAAGGGTTCAGCCTCAATTTAGACAAGACAGAAGTGATATGAGGTGAAAGAGGAATATGAAAGAATATGTAATACTTGTCCATTCTTCCCTGAAGGCTCCAAAGTGGTGTAAAGCTTCAGCGGTGCCTGCTTTGTCTCCACTATGTGGTGGCAGGAAACACAGTAATCACAAGAGCACTGTAGAAAGGTTTAGCACCTTATTGCTATAAAAACTGACATGCTGCTCTGCTTAAAAACATAAGTAAAATCAGGATACCACCAATGTGMTCACTCAGCTGCTCCCTGTTTCTATCCCTGGCTACACTCCCCATCTCCTTTTTCTAATATGGAGTCCAAGCACCACTAATTTGACCCCTACTCTGCCACTTGCCAGGCTACTACAAACGGATCTGAGATGGCAGGGAAAATTAACCTTCCCTCAGTTCATAGCTAATAAAGATGCAAGCACAACCGTGAATCTGTCATCTCCAGAATGGATTACTGTAATGCAGGCCATCTGAAGCTGATGCCAATAAGCAACCTCCAACTGCTACATGATATAGCCACTTGCTTCCTCCAAGGCACAGGTCACAGAGACACCTCACGTTCTATTGCCAATTATTTTTAGACCTCACTTCAAGCCCYAGATAGCAATCTCCAAGCTCAAACATCTTGCTCTAAAGATTAAATTGATACCTGTGGATATTAGAAATGTACACATCTCTTGAACAAAATGGATAAAAATGTTTGGAAAGAAAAGATTTTCAGTTGGGGGAATCAAGCTCAGAATGAACTTTCAGAGCATTTTAAAAAGATTCCAGGCCATAATTGGGAAGGGGAAGGGGAAAAGGAAGGGGAAGGAGAAGGAAGCTACTTCAAAACCATCCTCTTTGAAGAAGCTCCTCTACACAGCACCAGAGGACTACACAATCTTTTACTTCCTACCCTATGATCAAGACAACTACAAAACTACCCAAGATCTACAAAACTAAAGTAACAGAAACAAAAGAGAAAGCCCATACTTTAAGAAGAGCTTTATCCTGAAAAGGCAAGATTCAGAGTTGGCTGAGAACTTCATTGTTACTAATTTTACTTAGAAATCACTGAGATACTACAGTGATGGAAAAATGTATAAATGACTATGATAAATGGAAAGTGATGGGTAACAAAAATAAACACTAGAGCCATTGTTAGGCAATAAAAACGGCCTTAGAATCTAATTTCCATTCTTCTTCTCTTAAATGATCCCATGCATATTCATATTGAAGTAGAACTATAATAAGGACGTGACCTCAGTGAACTCCATGCCTTGAAGAATTAAATGTCTAATATCTGTCTTACAAGGCACCAAGACCACCTATCAAGTCACCCAAACTAAGGACATGGAGTTCTTGTCCACATCAGAGAGAATGCTAAACTCCCTCATATGCTTTTTTTTTCTCTGRTAATTTCGCTATCCTAATTATCATCATCTGCACTGGCTCAGAGACATGGAATCAGTCAAAAGAGCAGTGAACTTTTGCTGGTGGTCAGCATATGCTGGGTTTTATGTTTAGAATTTAGTAACAGAATTCATTTTCCAGATGTCTCTTTCAGTTCCAACTGTAACTGTTCCACCTGCCCATGTCTTTTTTTTTTTTAGCAATCAAACAACATCATAGCTCTCCTGTTAAATGTAAAAGGCATTTGATCACAAGTGTACTTCATTCTTCTCCAAAACATCAAATTCTTTCTCTGAAAATCACTTTAAGCATTCAAATCAACAAACCATCCTTTACATCAATCCAAGCCATGCATCTCACCTTTCAAGGCTGCTTGTTCAGCCTGTGTATACATYCCTAGGAAAAAGTAAGTACAGGCAAGGTTCACCCAAACATCAGGATGGCAAGATGGTTTCTTGGTCAAAGCTTCATATTCCTGTAAAGAGGAGAGTTTTGATTTTTTAAACCAGCAAAAGCACAACATATATTAAATACAATTCTTTCTTYCATCACTTTACAGACTATTATTAAATTATTCAAGTTATCCAACTATCCTCAAGATAATCTTGTAGTTCTTACAATTGAATTATTATGTTTTGGCAAAAAAATACACACTAGGGGCTCTTTTTTGATTAAAGGAATAGAACAGACAACACAGACAAGCAGCACTACAAATCTTTACCATAGCTGTGTGTATACTGCCTGGAAATTTTATCTGGGTAATGCAACTGAATTGTAACAGTTTTAAAACTAGCAAACAACCAACTTTTCCTCAGTCTTTTCTGATGCTTCCAATCCTGCTCCAATCAAAGCCTGGGAGCCCTAAATGACACAGAGAAATCCCTGTGTGGATACTTATCCGCATTAATGCATCAACTGTTAAACAATCTGTAGGTAGTGGTTTAGTCTAGATTAAATACAGAAATGCTAGAAGTCTGTATTAGGCAGATTCAGGATTTTCTAATAGATAAAAATATAGTTATGGATAAAAAATAATTACTGCAAATATTAAACAGTGTTTAATAACACCACTTTCCACACTAACTACCATTTTAAGATTTATAGCATGGTTACAGAAAGCCCCTGGATGCTATATTCTGATTTTTTTTTTTTTTACACATCCACATTCTTTACATATCCTTTAACACTGTCCTGTAAACTGTTTGACTTCTTGYTATGTGTGAAAAAGTAAAAGCCTGAGCAGATCAATCTTTAAATTTATTTTGAAATGAAATAAAATGAAATAAAAACCTTTGCAGATACTGACCTGTGATACTCCTAAAGACAGACATCTTTGTGCCCTATAACAACAGGGTACTAAAAACAGAGSTAGAGATATCCCTCAATTCCATCTTTTCCCTCTGCCAGGTATTGTTAAATTATTACAAAAAAACAAGTC
The DNA here is from genome assembly GCF_003342845.1 of Nothoprocta perdicaria. Classification (NCBI taxonomy): domain Eukaryota; kingdom Metazoa; phylum Chordata; class Aves; order Tinamiformes; family Tinamidae; genus Nothoprocta; species Nothoprocta perdicaria. Next base: position 163,352 of record NW_020455484.1, read on the forward strand.
TGGAAAGTGCCTCCTGCTGGTGTCCCTGCTCCCCATCAAGCCATGCCAAAGAGGTTACCCAAGGCAAACAGGCTGGGTCATGCCAAGCTGGCACCTCCCAACCATCATAAGCTTCTTATCCCTCACAACACACACTGCCAACTCCATTTCTTCTTTCGAACATATGAATTGGGATTTCCCTCTCCCCATAGGAGGTTGAAAATTTGTGATACTAGGGTGGATATCATCTTCCCTTTGGGGGGAAAAGCACAGATACTTGGTGCCAGATAAGCTACAGCCATGCCCCAAGAGCAGCGAATGCCCAGAATAGACATGCTGATGACCAAGTTTATAGCTTGCAAGCATTTTTTTTTTCTGTTGCCAAGTGAAAGTAAACAGCACTCCCAAACAGAGAAGCCCTTGGTAAGAAGTCCTTGAAAGCTGACCTAGTCTCACCAGTACGTCAGAAGCTAACTGTCCTTCGAGAAGACTTTAAAAAGAAAAAAGCCCACAACTTTCTAAGAARCTTTCTACATATAGACCAACTCTTCCTACTGAGGCCAGTTCAGTCTTGACACGGGCCTGTCAACATGCTCTGAGAGACAAGCCACTATTATTTATCAGGACCATTTGGAATATTTCAAAAATCTGTTCAGATTAAATGCTCCCAGAGATCTCTTCAGGTTATGGCTTCAGACACATTAATTAGAAAAGATGAAGTGCATAAACATAAGTCACATTCTGGCTTGGCTGTTGAAAGCAAGTCATAGACACTGATGTAGCAGTACTAGTGTGAATCTGTGGAAACAGAGTAAGCAAAAATGGCAATCATTAGTCTTTCCTAGCTCATAAGTGTGGGCTGTTTGCCCAAGCTATGCTGTTGCCCATTTATTCACTAAAGGGCATTCAGCTTTACTGCCCCTCAAGTAATACTCCACAGGGGAGCTTTGCTCCCTCCTCTCCTAAAAAAACTCCCTTTGGCTTTCCCAAAAGTGAACCTTTGGCATATGCTTGACGAACAGATGCACACCAGCTTCTTCCTATTTCATCTTTCTCTGTCTCTCACCTTAATACAATACAGATGCACATACATCTTTCCATAAACCTRTGCCATCAGATTGACAGTCTAGGAATACAGACGTCTCCTGACAATGGGGAGGGCACTGWACACAACCCTTCTAGCCTTAGTACTTGTCTGGATTCTCCAACCACACAAATATAGGCCTTGAAAAGCCAATAGGCCAATCTGTGAGGTTATCCCACAGGTACAGAAATGTTCATTGTACCCTGTCTTTTACATTCTTCTGCTAGATCCATTATTTGCTTGCTCCTTCAGCTATCAGGAACTTGAACAGTCATGAATGCTCATTCTTCTACTAGAAGCACTGGAGCAAGTACAAATATCCCTCATGGATGAGCCACTATTTCATGCTTCACTATTTGACCAAAGCCATCCAGAGCCAAACTGTGCTAGGTCTTACCTAGCAAGGAAGTACAACTGCTCCCAAATCTTTGCTAGGAGAGAACAGCAGATCACAAAGACTGTCTGAAGCCCTGGCTGTGGTTTGAGAGAATTTGGAAGAAACAATAGATTAAAGGCTCTGGCCAAGAGGTCATGCCACACTCTGCTCTCCTATGCATAGTTGATGACTTGTAGGAGGGCTTTTAGGCAACATCCTATCTGGAAGCTTTCCCATCCTAGCATCCCATCTCCTTACGCCAAATTTGTGTGTGTGGAGCATCATTGTGAAATCTCTTGCTAGTAACGTGCCTCTTCTTGCCAATTAAGCTCTCAGTATCTTTATTATGTGTTATAACCTCCATGTTCTTAGGTTCTGGTTGCCTGTTACGAGTTGATGATGGTCCTTTGATGACTTTTTTTTTTCCTGGAACTGTTTAAGATCAGTGCTATGAATCAGTAGAAAGAGTAGAAAGACTTTCTTTTTGGGGGTTGGAGCAGGCAGGAGGGTGTGGTAGTGGGGAAGAGGGGAATGCCTTTTGAGAAAGACATCTGCCTGCTAAGAAGGGAGAAGTGTGATCCTGGTCAAACTGAGGGCAGAGCTCTGTCAAAGCTTACCTGCTGCTATGCCTCTGACAAGAGAGCAACACATGTGTATGAGCCAAATATTTTGTTATCATCCCCACCACATTCTTGGTGGCAAACGTCTGTGCATTTCATTCTTTTCCACTTTTTACAGTGAATAATGCCCACTTCAGCCCAATTCCTAGGCCCATCCAAAAGCTGACATGCAACCAGCCTACTAGGCTCCCCATGAGGGTCCCGTTATAGATAAAAGGATTATTGAACAGCAGAATTTCTGTGGAATCCCAACAGATATGAGGTTAAGTCCCGGACCAGGAATGTATGGCAGACTAAGCACTTTCCCTCACAAGTGCTGGTGATTATGAATGATTTAGACTACATGCAGYGTTACTTCAGAGAACTCTGCACAAGTTTCTATCTGTGGTTTTTGATTTACAGAGCTCTTGGCACACCCCAAAGAGTGCTACAGTCAAGAGAGCAGAGATAATCAAGGAATTTGTCCCTGACAGTGCCAACCAGGCCCCTGTAACATAGCAGGGGAGACACAGCATTACACTTCAACCTTGAAGTCGATAGCTAGACACATAAATATATAGCCAAAAGGGTATTAATTCAGAGCCCAGACACTATCCCTTGATTACTAGTAGAAGCCCACTATGTGGTGTCCCTGAAGAACTASGTCAAGATGGACAGACTCATTTCTCACATCACCAAAGTAACAAAGAGATATCATGACTCATCACTGTGCCAAAATTAACATGAAATGTGAAAATATAGGTCCTGTKGTCCTGGAAAACAAACCAAAACAAACAAAATACCACAACACTAATCAATCTCCTGAAATACAAAAATCTTTTAATATCCCCATTATCGCAGAAAGACTGAAAGCCTGTGCAGAGTAGTTTWAAAAAGTCTGAATCAAGAGCATCACCTAGTGGTGAAGCTAATACCACAKACAAATTCTGGTCTCTGCAAAAAGAGTTTATTCTTTCATTGAATACCAAAATTAGCTAAATGTTAATATAAAGTTATGCCTATATTATATACTTTTCAGATACTGTCAGTTTGATTGCACTGACTAATCCTATTGCCAATWGGTGCTTTCTCTTCAGTTTTCTACAGCAAAAGGAAAGTAGAACACCTTGGTGAACCTACTTTGAAGTTTTAGAAAAATAAGTTCAGTTTCAGCTTCACATTTGGACTTTGTGCATGTGACTGTGCATCATTACATTTAAACTCCCAATTTTATCTAAGAGGGAAATATCATCATTGCTCCATAATCTACTTCTCAATGGTTTCTTTTTCATTAATCCCTCAAATTATGTCCCGTTTTAAATATTCAGTTGCAGTGAATGCAAGTTAAAAGGATGTAAAATGCTCAGAGCACACCTATACTTCACTGTGGATTGTGATGAAGACCTTCCCCAGCTGACGTAGACTGAAACCAGTAAGCTTAACCAGTACAGTTCTGCCTTGTGTGGACCCGCCAACTTACATCTGCAGAAACAGAGCAGCGAGACAAACATTCCTCAAGCAGACCACTTTGTTTCCAGATCTTCTCCAGTGTATGTTCTGCCTCTGTGATATYGCTACATTACACTCTACAACACTCCCTCTTTCGGTGTGCAAAACTGACTCCAGCCTAGGTGTTTTATACTGAACGTAAGCGTAGACTCAGAGGTAGACAGCAAGCAGGCCAACACAAATTTGTTAGGTTTCTGCAGAGAAATATGCAACCAAAAAGAGAAATTACTCCAGTGACTCTGGAGTAATTCACTGACAGCAAATTGACAGGCAACAAATTTGTGTCTCAGCAGAGACATAAATGAACATAACAGAGAAGGAATGGCATAGGGAATCGTGTTTAGAAAAGATACAGCAGCACCACATGGTACGAATATTGATGATTTATATGTATGAGTAACTAATATTTATTTTTGTGACTTCTTTTTTTTTGCAGAGAATAACAGTTTTATTCCATTTTACCTAAAATAAGAAAATACATATAATAACTGTAGAGTATATTACAGGGCCAGAAATATCAGCCTGGGAAGTAAGWATGGAAAACAAGCTGCAGGTATATTGCTGGTAGCTACATAATGAAGCTGAAATTACAAGAAAACCTAAAAAACAGAACTGTGCAAAGTCACCTGCAGAAAGGGAATGGAAACTTTAGAACACATGCAATGACCTTAGAAAGGGTAAACTGAGCTATTAAACTGAGTTAATATTAAATTAAGACAGTAGAGAGGATTAGAAGAAAAAACGCTTGTTTTTATGAGACTATTTCCTTCTTGATCCAAATGGCTTTACACATAGTGGTTTGTGTGTAAAACCCATTTTACAATGTTTTTACTTGATGTTTACCCAGTAACAGCCYAGTGGAACCGGCCCCCATCACAGGGCACTTGTTGCCGCGGCTTCGGGGACAGCCGGGGCACCGCGTGGCCCTCGCCCCGTCCCGCCTCGTCTCCTCTCACCTCCAGCGCTCTCTTGTAGTCGCCCAGGTGGAAGGCGGAGTATCCGATCCACAGGTCGCCGTCCTCCTCCTGCTCCCCCACTTGCCGCTTGAACTACCGAGAGACGACGGCGCCTGAGAGCGCGGCGCGCTGCGGAGCGTTTCGCGGGCAGCGCCGCGGCTGTCCCGAGAGCCGGGGCTGCCGCGGGACCGGCTCGTGTCGCCGCTGACCCGAGGCGAGCGGCGGGCACCTCTCGCACCTCCCGCCGGGAGATGAGGTCCCGGTTAAAGCGGGACCGCGGGCGCCACGGCCTCCCGCCGCCGCCCCTGCTCTCGCCCCGCCGCGGCCGTTACCTCCAGCAATGCGATGGCGCCGGTGAAGTCCCGCAGGGCCAGGAGCTCCTCCAACTGCGGCACCTTCTTCCCTTTCTTTTTCCGCCGGTCTCCCGGCGGCGGCGCGCCCCCCACGGCCGGCTTGGCCCGCGAGAGCATCTGGGCAGAGAGCAGAGCGGGGCCCCGCCGGGTAAGAGCGGGGCCCCGCCGGAGGCCGCCCCGCACCCCCGGCCCCGGCCCTTCCCGCCGCGCCGCCTCTCACCATCCTGCCGCCAGCCCCGCGCCGCCAACCGCCACGTTGCCGTGGTAACGGCGCAAGGCGGAGGCGCGGCGGCGAAAAGGCGCCGGCTGGAGCCGGCTGCCGCCCGCCGCGGTTCCCGCCCGCCGCGGTTCCGCCTGCTCTGCGGCCCGCCGCGCCTGCCGCCCGGCGGCGCCCAAGATGGCGCCGCGGCAGAGCGGGCTTGGGGCAGATGTGGCGCGGGCAGGGTTCGCGGCGCTGTGTTGGTACTTGTCACATCCCGTCGTGAGAACACGTAAACTCGTTAAAATTTAAGCGCTGCCAGTTTAAATAATAAGARCAAACCTGCAAAGCAGGCTCAGAGGAAGCAGGACTTTGTGCTCAGGAAACAAGGAGCCAGCAGAGTGGTGTGGTGTACTTCATGCTTTACTCAGCCYTGTGTGGCCACTTTTCCTACTGATTTGCCTTGCTTATCAAAGGAAGAGTAGAAAAAGAGACTTGAGAACACCAAGGGGTTGCAGGGATGAAAAATGAGAGTGTAGTGACATATCACATCAAGCAGAGCACTTTCCACTGTCAGGAGCTGCCGAGTAGTAAGGTGGACCATGTGTTCTCAACAGTTGCGTATACATATATGTATATACACATATGTACACACATTCACACCATACACGTGTGTGCATATGCATTTACACACAACCAGCCAAAGGAGCAGACCACTAACACAGACACTCTCATCCTGTTTCCTACTCTTGGTCTATCCAGTGGCTGGCCCTAGATCCCAAGTCTTCCCAGTTGCTGGCACATGGCCAAGGACTATGGGGACCTGCAGCCCCACTCCAGCTGTTGGTGCTCAGACCTCCATAAATGCACATCCACACGGAGGAGAAGGTCTTCTCACCTAGGAAAACAGTTAGAAATGGACTTTAATTAAGACAGATTTTGGCCATCAAGTGCAGAGCATGGACAGACAAGCATATGGGCCAGCAACCTGTTTTAATGTGATCAGCCCTTTTATCCCCCATCCCTCTATTTTCCTACACTTATTTCTGCCCCAGTCACCTTTATCCCTCCTTTCTCCCACCTTTGACCCTAACTGTAGACATCTTGTCTTGCACAATGTTCAATTGCACTTCTCCCACATCACGTAATCAGTCCTATACCCCTCTAGACATTAACCACCTCTCAGTCTGGAAGGTGATCTAGAGAGCAGCTCCAATTGAATTATCTTGGGATTCACCAAGGGAAGCCCACACCAGGAGAGTGGGCTCACTGCTCTCCTACTGCTCTCCTRCTGCTGTTCAGAGAGCCAGGTCAAGGTTGTTTCTCTGTGTTSCCTTATGTTTATGGAGATGAGCCTTTAGTCACATAACTTTATACCCACTATTCCCCAAAGATCTCTTGTAGTTATAAAGAAATTTCTGGAAATTCCGTTTTGAACTGCCTGAATTGCACCTTTAGCATTTCCAGTGAAGCAGAGCAATACATTATACTACTACTGACAACTCAGCTAACCAAAAAATACCTACCTATGGACAGGACTTGTCAGGTAACATCATTTGTAGAATTGTGCCTTCCATGAGAAGAAAAATACTTCGCACCCTATCCAAAAGAAAGTAAGCTTTTGCTTTGGGAGGTTTGGGAGGTAAGAAGAAATATATCCCTATCATGTCGCATTCAGTTGTCATGTCGCTCAGCAATAAAATGTGTGTGTTGTTTGTTTGTTTGTTTGTTTGTTTGTTTTCCATAAAGTGGATTTCACATTTACATTCTCCCAGTCACTTCAAGCCAACTTGGTCCTGGAACAACTGACCTTGAGAGGCTGTCCTGCAACCCAGCGCCTTGGGAATACAAGAAAACTATGATGATGGCCTTTACTTATGAATATAGTTTCATCCCACAGGCCATAAAGAAGGAATGTGTATTATCCATTCTCAAATGGATGATTTATCTGGATAATTTTAATTAAGAAATTAATTCTGAATTACTAAAAATTCAGAGTGTGTGCCAGTGGTTTTGCCTCCTTTTTAGCTTTTTTTATCTCTATCAAGTAAGGTATTGCTTTTGTCAAGAGAAAAAGTCATTTTTCATACAAAGTATCTTTTCAGATACTTGTTTTTTAGTCTTCTTTACCCTGTCAAAATTGCATATGTATGTAAACTAATTCATATAATACAGACATCTACSTTATTGTCCGTTTTCTAGGAGTTTCTATTATCTAACAGAAAAAAAGGGAAAAAATAAAAAGAAAAAATAGTGTTCTGCAAGCCAGAAAGCTTATCAGATGGAAGAGTGCCCTTATTAAGCCGGTGAAATCACAAAAAACACTGTGATTGACAAGGATATTGTAAGGTGCCCTTTTCCTTTCAGATGCTAAACAGTGCCCAGCAGCAGTTTATTTCAAAATGAAAATAAAAAAWTACTTTGTAGAGTAAGTCAAGGAAAATTAAGATTTTGGTCTGTGTTTATTTCAGTGTACAAATGTTGTAGTAAACTGGATAAAGGAGGAGAAATACAAGAAATGGGTGTTTTCGCTGATGGAGATGTTACRTTTTTTGTCTGAATGCAAGCAAGCAAGCTGACAGTATGATTAAACATTAGTTTAGAAAAGTAAGAGCTTTTGAAAAGAGCTTGGTAAGAGCTTTCTGTGTGCAGGAATGGTCTAAACCCCATTCAGAGCAGTAAGAGTCTTTTCATTCAAATCTAGTGCTCAAGTCAATTGTGTGAGAGAGATGAAGTCATTCAATCCTGTATTCTCCCTAGCATTGTATTCATTTAAATATTTTTACTAAGTTTGATGCAAATACTATTAAGATGCATATGAAAGTAGGAAGAGTAGGAAGAGATGTTATAATCTTGTTCTTTATATGAAATGCAGAGATGACACATCATAATTTAAAGCCAAGTTGAAAAGTTTGTCCAYGCTATCAATAACATTGGAAAACTGCTGCAGTTCCTACTCTTCCTGCAGTACTAGTCTATTAGTCAGTGACATTATCTTGGAGGCTGTGAGCYGTAGAATGATTAATGATCTTGTTTATTTCCACACAGCTCCTGGGAAAGAAGGAATTGACTTATASTGATAGCAGTAAAAGGGAAGTCATTCACCTGGGACTAAATACCCATAAGCATGGGAAGATATAATGAGTATTTACATGGAAAAATAGAGCATAGAAAGGGACAACTGAGAAAAGGAGAAAAAAGATGAAAACAGAGAAATAGAAAAAGGAGAAAAGGGGAAGGCAAGATGTGGAAAAAAAGTCAGGTAATAGTCAAAGCAAGAGGATAAGAAAAGTGACCTTTGCACTATTGATGATCACGTGCCTCAATTGCTGTAATTTCTGATGAAGATGACAGTTCTTTTTTAGTAATGATCCTTTATCATATTCTGTCTCTTGTATCTTTTAAAGAGCATCTGACAGCATCTCAAGATAAATGATTGGCAGCAGGAACAAAAGTAATGAAATGATACCCCTGCCRAAGTCACAAAAGCAACCCCCAGGGAAGAGTAAATGGGAATGGGCTCCTACAAAAACAAGGAGCTTGAAAAAAATTTGCTTCTCTCATATGGTGTCAGCAACATCTGAGTCTTAATATGCCCTGGATAGACAAGATTAGGGCCAYGATGAGAAAAGGTGAAATATCTAAGTTGACAGAAAGACTAACCTACAGGGTGGTGAAGCTCGTGTGTGCGTTTAATGCTCTTATCAAGTCTCTATTTCCTAGCTCAATATAACAAGGAACAACAGTCATTGGAATTAAAGATCCCACAGTGAAGTTCAAATTCTTTTTTTTCCCTCCATTATTTTGGCAAGAGAACCCATTTCTTTAGTTTTCAYTGGTGATTATGTCTGGTCTGTGATTATTTGGATTTATGGGAACTGCACCTTCAGAAATTTGCTAATAATTCCAGTATCCAAATTCCAGCATCCAAACTGTCATTAAACTAACTTCACTAAAGTAACTTAAATGCAGTCCTTGCGTTGGATTTCATTATCATACTTASGTAAATTATGGAATTTTATGTATGCAGAACTGAAGAATGGATGGAGGTGAGGCTGACCAGCCTGTAGTTTCCCAGGTCCTCCCTCTTGCCCTTTTTGAAGACTGGGATGATGTTGGTTTCTTCCAGTATTCCGGCACCTCCCCTGCTCTCCATGACCTCTCGAAGATGATGAGCCTGCCGGTTACCTCAGCACTCTTGGGCGCATCCTATCCGGGTTTTAGATTTATGAGTGTCCMCTTTGCCTGAATAATCTTCAACTCAATCCGCTTTGACCAGCAGAAAGTCTTTCTCTCTCCTGGTTCTCCGTCTTACATCTGGGCTCTGTAGTTCATGGAGACCAGCTTTATTAGGAAAGACAGAAGCAAAGATGGCATTTAGTAAGTGTGTTCTCTGCATCCKCCATCACCAAGACCCCTTCCCCATTCAGCAGTGGACTAACATTTTCCCCAGTCTTCCTCCTACTGCTGATGTATTTGTACAAGCCCTTCCTGTTGTCCATGTCATCTCTTGCTAACTCTAATTCCAAACGGACCTTGCCCTTCCTTGTTGCATCCCTGCATTCTCTGACAATGTTCCAATCATGTACAATCTTGTACAGTGTTGTGATATACAATCTTACTGGAGTTGGTATGAAATAAGCAAGTGCTTGAGAAGAACTGAAGCCCTGTGGCCTTTGGCATGTCAGGGCAGCTTTGTCTCTATTGACAAGATACTTAAACATGTTCCTCAGAGAGAACAGTTTTGGTTATTCCCCAAAGATGTTCCCAAAGACAAGCTTTGGTAAATGGTTTCTTTTTATCACTAATTCAGGTACGCAGTCATATGTCATATCACAGGCAGAACCTATTTTTGGTAGTAGAAAATTTTGTACTGTCTGTATCAAACAAATTCTAACCTCAGATTGATCTGACAGCTCCGTTTTTGTCTGTTCCTAAAGAAGGCCATGCTTGTTGTGTTTGTTATCTTTATCATCCAAACTATGCAACAGAACATTTTCCCTTGACAGAAATAAGAACCTAATTGAATATCAGAATGGTGATTATTTGGTTGAGATTGCATCAGTTGCAACTCTAAGAGGCCCAAGAACTTGTTGCACTTTTGCCAGCCTGTTGACTAGAATAATTCAAATTTGAAGCTACAAAACAGTGATTCCATTTGGCCTGATCCTTGCTGGAGGGAAATGGTCAGTCCTTCAAATAAAGAATACAAAATCAAAAGAGGAAAGATCTCTTACTATTCTAGTGGTGTACAAGTTAGCTTCTAACTTGTCAATTGGGTTAGATATTTATGATACATCACACATGAATATCTGGTATGTGGCAACATAGAGTTATGGGAAAATGGGGCCGTCACCTGAGCTACTGTAATATGATGCAATTCCAATTGCAACTTTTCTTATCCATGTTTATAGATTTCCTCTTACTGGATCARTAACTTCTGATGAGAAAGTCACTTCTCTGCAACTGTAGTGTAATTCTACACGCATCTGTGGCAGCAGCTATGAATTCCAAGGACAGACTTATGGACATCTATGGTATCCCATTGTGATTTCAGGTGTACTTTTAGGAGCTGGCCGTGCAAAGGTAACGTGTGATAGCAGACTGGTCTGTTGTTCCTATTTTTCAGGACTTTTGATGCAAAAAAAGGGTAAATGTTTGAAGTGAGTACTCAGTACATTAGTAAAATGTACTGGGAGGGAGCTGTTCTGTGACGAATAGTTTTATGCAGGCAGAGGGAGCTAAAGGAATACCTTAGTGGTGTTTTTGCTGTTCTGGATTTAGTTTGTCTGTATGTTTTAGAATGTTCTAGAAGACAGAGAAAATCACTCAGAGTAGTTTTAKATCAGGAAGTTAGTGTTGATTATCTGTTTCAACTAAACCCTATAAAATCTGGTTGTTTATTATACAATAAAGCAGAGGGCAGAGCAAACAGGTTACCTAGAATGAAGGGCCAAAAATCACTTTTCACTAAAACCAGTGTTAATTTTTTTTTTTCAGTGAGTTAATTTGGATCAATATTTCTAATCTAAAACAGACTAGAAAAACACCCACACAGACTTGTTAAGATGTTTTGTATGTTCAGTGCGTGCTCAGATACTATGCTTGTTGGCAAGGAATTGCATTTTCCATTTAGATAAATAAATACAGGACCTCCCAATCTGAATATTAACTGTCCTTGTGCTTCTGTGCTTCTGAAGGTAGAATAAGCTTCAGGCTTTGTCTTCGGTGGTTTGTATCTGATTTAATTAAGGGAAGACCTCCATCCACTGTTAGTAATGATAGGATTACAAAGATATACTGAAACAAATGAACATTGAAGAACCAATTTAAACATTTTGCACATAGTAAATGTTTGATGTTAGGATCTTTTTGACCTTTCTTTCAAGAGTATAACAGTAACCAAGCCTAGAAGTTAGAGAAATCTAAAAGGGAAGTGAGATAYATTTTTAGGATCTTATTCCTTAGAAGATAATTAAACATGGTATCTTGTAAGGGCGAATAAGTAGTTCTAGGTCATTTGAGAAAGCTTTTGGGAGAAATTTGTGGTCTATGCTTGGAGTTTCAGGAGAAGGTATCTTTAGCAGGACTTTCCTGGTTTTTGAAATTCTTGATCTTCTTCCCTGTGACATCCCATTCTTTCATTGCGAGGGACTTCATTGCCTTCAGCATGCTCCCCTCACTTGTAGTTCTGCTGCAAGACAATAATTCCAATTATTGGAATTCCACAATAAGGAATCCCAGCAAACACCAGCCTACAGAGGTTTTGGCTTTTGCTTGTAGCAGATCCAGCAAATCTTGTGCCTTGTGTATAAGATTCTTGTATGCTTTCCTTTTCTCTACCTTCATATTCTTCTAATAGTAGTAACTCACAGCACAATCCCACAGCTTTTCTATTATTTTGCTGAGCCTGTAAACCAGGTATCACCCATCAGCCTGCCAAGCAACTGTGWATAATGCATAAAACTCTGAGGTAGACAAGAACGTGTGGGTGATCAACCAGTGCACACCTGGGAGTGCTCGCTTCACCTCCACGCAATCTTCTGCAGCAGGCCCTCCCACTTCACATCACCTGATGTTCAAGGCATGCTCCTGTCACGAGACTTGACGCAGAGAAACTACATACACACACTGGGCAATTAAAAGTCGAGAGGTCAACAACTCGTTTATACCATGTTCTGTCTGAGGACTCCCTTTGGTACTCTGGAGGCAGGAGGGAAGGGAGAGGGTAGAAAGAAATGCTACTCTAAGTCCATAGTTGGCTTTGCCTTTTGTTTCTAAAGGACATTTAAAATCCACTATCACAGCTAAATAATTACATGAATAAATACAAAACCAGAGGACTCAGTGCAATACATACTCTCTATGTGACACATACATACCTACATACATACTCCCCGTGTGATCAGCAATGTGAAATATGCAATTCTGTTTCTGATTTCCATGCTTGCTAACTGTTTTTCTCAGGCTAAGAAAATGCAGATCTTGCTCTGCTGAAGTTAATAACAAAACTCCTATTGACTTGCATGGGATAAGTTTCAAGCACTCTATTTCTAAATGCCTATAAAATGAGCCAAAAATGCTCAGATAATCTCAAAATGAAAAGCTGTATTCCATTATACACATTGCTAAAATCTGCCGCTTAGCCTTCTCTTCTACAGATTGAACAGTCCTAGCTTTCTAAGCCTTTCTTTGTATGAGAGAGACTCCAGCCCTGGTGCACGGGGTTATTCCCATAGGAATAACCAATAGGTGAATCATAGAATCATAAAATGCTTAAGGTTGGAAGGGACCTCAGAGGTCATCCAGTCCAACCCCCCTGCTCACGCAGGGTCACCTAGAGCACGTGGCACAGGGCAGCGTCCAAGTGGGTTTTGAAGATCTCCAAAGAAGGAGACTCCACAACCTTTCTGGGCAGCCTGTGCCAGGGCTCTGTCACCCTCACTGTCAAGAAGTGTTTCCTTAAGTTCCTGTGGAACTTTTGGTGCCTCAGCTTGTGACCGTTTCCTCTAGTCCTATCGCTGTCCACCACTGAAAAGAGGCCACCCCCTCCTCCTCACTGCCTCCCTTGAGGTATTTATAGACACTGAYCAGGTCCCCCCTCAGCCTTCTCTTCTCCAGGCTGAACAGGCCCAGCTCTCTCAGCCTTTGCTCATAGGGCAGATGTTCCAGGCCCTTGATCATCCTCGTAGCCCTGCGCTGGACTCTCTCCAGCAGCTCCACATCCCTCTTGTACTGGGGAGCCCAGAACTGGACGCAGTACTCCAGATGTGGCTTTACCAGGGCTGTGCATAGGGGGACGATCACCTCTCTCGACCTGCTGGAGACGGTCTTCTTAATGCACCCCAGGATCCCATTGGCCTTCTTGGCCACCAGGGCACACTGCTGCCTCATGGTCATCTTGTCATCCACCATGATGCCAAGGTCTCTCTCTGCGGGGCTGCTCTCCAGCTGGTCCACCCCTAATCTGTCCTGGTGTCTGGGGTTATTCCTCTCCAAGTGCAGGACCCTGCACTTGCTCTTGCTGAACTTATGTGAAGGACATAGCACGTTTCTTTTGTTGAACCTCTTGATGCTCCTCTCTGCCCATCTCCCCAGCCTGTTGAGGTCCCTCTGAATGACAGCACAGCGCTGATGTATCAACCATTTGTCCCAGTTTTGTATCTTCAACATACAGTGAAGGTGTGTTCTGTCCCTTTATCCACGTCATCAATGAATAAGTTGAACAAGATTGGACCCAGTACTGAGCCCTAGGGTACGCCTTTATTACAAGACTCCAACTATTACAAGTAGTTGGAGTACAACTATTACTATTACAAGACTTGTGCCACTAATCACAACCCAATAACTTTTTTTTTTTTTTGTCTCACATTCATTCCGCCTACCCTCTCTGAGACCATTCCCAGGGAAGTTAAAATGATGAGATCATTCTTAGGAAAAGTACTCAAGAAAGTCTTAGAGCTCTGCTGAAGAACATTACCATGATGTTCTTTAGTGCGTGCCTATTAGGGATGGCACTTACAATCTAGCTTTAGTCCTGCAGGTCCAAGTCGTGCCCTTCAGCATTGCTAATCCCTACCCAATGTAAGAAATAACACTACGTAAAATGTTAACATGTTTTCCTCCATATCAGGGACAATTTGACAAAATGGAAATGCACAATGCTGCCTGGTAGCAATGTCTCCAGGGCAGACCTGGARCACTCTGGGGTTCAATGTTGGGTGACTGCTAACAGACAGGTGTTGTGCCGAGCCTACTCTCTAAACAGAAACTGAGGCTTCAAGTCAGGCATTTCTGCTAATATCAAAGGTACTTTGATGGCTAARCAAACAAAATTGATGATTTACCACAGAAGAAAATATGACCTTGTTTTATGAGCACAACCAACAGAGGCAGTACTGTAGAGCAATTCAAACATGAGGCAACCATCTGGTTTCCTCTAGGCTTTAGCATGTCTTTTTAAAAATTTTATTTTATTTCCATTTTAAAGAGCCCATTTTACAGGCCATTTGCCCCCTCCTCCTTCCTTCTCTCAGCTCATCAGTGTGATGAAAAGTTAGTGTCCTTATCAGACAAGGTTTCTGGTAATGCTTCAGTTTTATAGCCTCAGCCTTTCCATGAGCAAACATTCACAGCAACCTTTAGCCTTACCTGAGTTCTGCTGTTGTTAACAAAGAGAAGTGCCACCTAAGACACCAGAAGGACAGAGAGAGGTGAAGTCAGAAAAGGGGGACAAGGAAGCACCTGAGTGGAGGCTTGTATAGCCTATTTTTGAATCTACAGCGTGGAAATCTGTTTTGTCCTATTCAGAAACAAAACTGTAGGTTACCTGGGAGAGAGATCTGTGAGAGATATCTGAMTATCTCTGAGAGAAAGAGAAAAGAGCAAACAGACACAATGGATCTAAACTGAGCGAAGATGAAGCAATGGATGTTGCCTCTGGCCATTCGGCCTTTGTTTCTCTTGCTCCCAATACTGCAACAAGTTGGTTCAAGCAAGTGTAGCAACAACAGTTATTTGATCAACGTGATGCTCATGGATAATACAGATTTCCCAGTAACTGCTTCTGATTTGATGTCAGCTGTGAAACAAGCCTTGGAAATTATACAAGAGCAGTTCCAGATGGAAGGTAAGGCAATGGCTTTCCCACTGTTGTTTCTTGCCAGACTTGACACACTTGACTTGGACGTGTCACAGCTCTCTACTGATCTCACTTTCTGCAAACTGCTCCTCAGACCGGYTCCTTGGTGGTCTATGTTCTCTATATAATTCTTACAGTAATGGCCCTCTTTTTGTGAAAACAGAAGTGCTATAGGCAGAACTGTTCTCACTTAAATGGTAGCTGGGCAGACTCTTCCCGCATTCCTTTCTGGAGGTGTCCACTTGGGATTAAAAACACAAGGATTATTGAACTGGATCACACAAGACCAGTGATCCCTCCAGTCCGGTGACTGAGCTGACCTTGCAGCAGAACCTAGCACTAATTCATCCTATTTCATAATTACTAGACTGCCAGAGATGTAAACACGTGAAAAATGAGACTTTCTCCTCTCCTGGTGAGAGGCTATAGTCTTGGAGAAGAATTTTCATCTTGATCCCTGCTTGTTGATCACATTATGGCTTGATGTGTGAAGAGCCTGCAGCCCATATGGTTTTTGTCCTCAATCAAGTGCACTAGATAATGCTTCTATTCACATCAGTATCTTACGTCTTTCGATATCACCAGTATATTGTCACTCTCTAGAATATATTTGGACAAAATGATTTTTGAGAAATGATTCATTTTTCTTAATGTCTGCTAATTGAAGGGTGTTTTTTGTTTTTCTTTGATTGTCTGGTTGGTTGGTTTCCATTTTTGTTGCAAAGTAGTCTCAGCTTGTTTCTACAGAACTCTAAAAATAAGAGTGATAATCACCAGTAGTAATACTCAGTAGAGGAAGTCAGCACTGGAACAAATTTTGTAATCCCATGCTAAGTAGTGTGAGTTAGATAGGTGGTCTATCTAGTAGTAGTATTTTATTGAGACTGGAAACATCCTAGCGTGAAATTACCTCTGTTAGAAAAGAAGGAAAGAAGGAAAGAAAGAAAGAGCATGTTAATGCAGAGTATGTTAACAATTATCTACATCTCATAACGTTGTTTTCTTATACATCTGGCAGGAGTAAATGTTACAGTAGATGCTAGCTTCCACAACTTTAGCACATCACTATATTTCTCACAAGGCTGTCGTACCAGCACCTGTGAAGGGGTGGACCTCATCAGGCAAATTTATGTGAGTATCAGGCTTTTTTTTTCTTTTTTTTTTWAAGTCTAACTTTGTAAGAAAAAAATCCTCTTCCATCTGTTTATGCGAATAAATGTATCTGTGCTTGTTTGTCTCTTCTGTCTTGTGCTAATAACTTTTGAATCTGTTGTTAAAAATAAATTTGACAGGGAGTTACTTACTCCCTTTGTTGTATCTGCACAGCTCTTTGTGTGGCCACACAGCCAAAGTAATACAGCTAAAAATAAATGCACATACAGCCCCATCAGTCCATTTTTAGCTGATCAGTTCCCTAATCTGGTTCGTCATGCAATTACACAAATATTGTGTGAGCACAAAGCGGAGAGCTGTGATGATGAGTGATGATGAGAAGGTGCACCTTGGGGTAGAGGTGCTATTAGTCTGACATTGTAGAGCTCATGGAACTATGTCCAGAGGGCAAAGATGAAATGCACGCTCGCTCTATACAGGAAATCAGAGAAATCACATGGAGAAAAAATATGAGTGCCCTAATATTGGGAAAAGCTTTTGTTTACAAGGAGTGCCTTTCAACACATTCAAGAAGGCAYGTTTCAGTGGATTTGCTGATGTCTAACAACTTTAGCCTCCAAGTAAAGCTTTGTCAATCTGATTTTAACAAGGTATGAGCATGTGCTATAGTCTTAGTTACTAGAAAAATCATTCATGATGAACAGCAAATCAGACCAGTAATTTTGGCGGTCATAAGAGGACTTTTTCACAAAAGCTTTATATGCTCATAAACAATCTCATTTCTGTACATAGTATCTCAAAATTCTAACCCTTTTTTTTGCTCCAAGTGCAGGCACTGTTCTGATATGTAATTCCATATTTTCCATATATTTGCAATTGGACCACAYGGGCATTTATTATGCATTTTAGTCCTAATATGCTCTACTTCTCCCTTACTGCCTCCACTTTGCAGACCAGGAAGTTAGCTCCTGCAGAGGTTTTTCTATCTTTCAATGAAAATCATACTCACAGCACTATTCTGTCCTCTCTCTTTTCTTAAATAGCTCTTTGTGACTATTCCCTCCTGTACTCCAAATTTGTTTTTTTTTAGCTTTTCTGCAGTTCCTTTCTTACTCCAGTCCTGCCTAAATTCTGAGACTTCCTCCTAAATCCTGTAGTCTTCTTTGTTTTCCTGCTCTGTGATAGCCCTCTGCATTGTCCTCACTGCCCACCCTTTCTGATCTCTTGCAGAGTAAAGGCTTACTTGGCTGTGCTGTCATAGGACCTGCTTGCACTTATGCCACCTACCAAATGGTCTCGTAAGTATTAAAACACCTCTCCCTGCCTCTCTGTTGTTAAAGATATGAACTCTTGAACAAAGTTCTTCTGTGTGCAACAAGCCAGCAGACACATTGGACCTGGGCATTCAGCAGACACCTTGGGCTGTGTGGTCAAGGCAATAAGACTCTTATTCATAGCCACAGTGTTTGCTGGAGAAAAAGAAATCCTTTTCCAGACCCCATCAATGCAATCCCACCACTAGCAGGAAAATGAGGTCAGAACACTTCTCTCTTCAACAAGCATGGTAGGAAAGTGAGTTATTAGCCTGAGGCATGTAGATATAGCAGTACTGCAGCAACTGAGATCCTTCTGGGTGCGTATTCAGTCACTGAAAAGAGCCTGAGTCACATGATACAAGAGAAAAGCCCAAAATCCAGTTTAAAAGTAATGTCATAACATACAAATTCATAGTTTTACCAAACTAGATCACCATCCTCTTTTTAAATTTTGCTAGTGTCTTGGCTTCATTGAGAGATACAGAAAAGATAGGGATGTTTTCACCTCAAACTTTGCATCTAGCATCTTTTGAGTGGTATAACTAGAAGTGAATGCAATGTTCCTGGTGAAAGTATATGTGTATGTATATGTGTATATGTGTATATGTGTATGTGAAAGTATATGTATTGATTTACAGAATAAAAATATAAGACCACAATAAAATATTGTGCAATATACTCCATTTTATTTGTTGTGTTTACTAACTGTGTTCGAATTTCTAATTTGTTGGATATGGAGCTGTCCAGAATAATGTCCAAGTCTTTTCCTCCAAAGTTGACAGCTAAACTAATAACTGGTAAAAAGTATGAGTAGCAGAAGTTTGTGCAGAGCAATATAGAGCACTAACTATGAGGCACCAATCCGGATTTGCTCATGGTGCAATCGATTTGTAAATCAAAATAGGCACCTTACCTTACAGCATACTCTCCCAGCTAGAAAAATGTCCATTTCATTAGTGAAGTGGTTTTCCTAATTTATTACTTGGGTCTCTTTCTATTGCACCAAATGTAAACTTCCTATTTTGGTAATAAAAGTGGCCTTAACTTAAAACCAAATTTCTTTTGTAACAACTCTGATGGATATGTTTTTCATAGTCAAAATTTACTAATTTTAAGGGACAATCAATTGTCCCTTATAAGAACTGAAATATCTTTAGTCTAATAGCAACATCTATAAAAATACTTTCATCTCATCCAACTTACTCTCTTTATGGAGAAAAAAATATTGTTGTTTCATCAATCCATTCCAGCAAGAGTTGCCTTATTTTCTCTCTGACTGTTGCTGTTGTCCGTCTTCTAAAATATGCCATAGTGAAACAGAAAATTTTTCCTTTCACTAGTAGGAGTAAAGCTTTTTGATGTCAACAAAACCCTCCTCCTCCAGTACTGTCTAATAAATAGATCAAATCCATCCCATGTAAAAAATTACAGTGGAAGACAGAGAGTCATCTGGCAATTCTCACAAATCGGAGAGGTGGTAAAATCCCCCTTGCTCATCCAAAACTAACTTAATAGCATTGCCAAGACAGCCTCCTTTAAATTCCCTGAGGACATACCTCCCATTTGTCAAGACTTTTTCCTATAATTTTACAAATGTGACAAAAGACACCAAAATTATTATTA
Organism: Nothoprocta perdicaria; assembly: GCF_003342845.1. NCBI lineage: Eukaryota > Metazoa > Chordata > Aves > Tinamiformes > Tinamidae > Nothoprocta > Nothoprocta perdicaria. Next base: position 182,600 of record NW_020455484.1, read on the forward strand.
TTTTTTATTATTTTTGACACATAAATTGGTTGCCAAACAGATTACTTGAGAAATTTTAAGAGCATGTAGCTTGTCATTTCAGTCATCTGGGAGAGTTTTCCTGGAAATATATGCTGTCCCCCCTTTTTGTGCTCTGTTGTTCTAGCCTGGCTCTTAGGATAGGTCATAAAGCCCCTTCATCTCCCAGTGCTTAGGTGAATTGCTGCAAATATACACATCACTTACAGATCAGTTCCTAACARTGCACCAAACAGTGCACAGTCCTTGATAACAATCTGGGAGAAAAATTGGATGTATCCTAGAACAGTTGAATTGCTGTCAGATCCCTCTGGGTCAATCAATGCACACTACCACACGGGCCTGGAGAAGGAAGGTGCCCGTGGCATAGGTGATTGGAGAAGATGCCTGCATGCCCATTTTAGCAGGCCATACTGATTGGAAATTTCCTCAGGATCATTAGAAATCTTATGTTTCAGGTTTGAGTTCCTGTTCAACTGTGCAGACCGCAAGAAGAGAGGGTGCTGGGGATAGACATCACACATTAGCTGCCTTGATGCCACTGCAATTCAGATGTGTCCTCTTTTCTCTCCCCTCAGAGTGGACACCATACTGAGCATGCCTCTGATCTCTGCAGGGAGTTTTGGACTGTCCTGTGACTATAAAGAAAACCTAACCCGCATTCTGACCCCGGCCAGGAAACTGAACGACTTTTTCCACTATTTCTGGAATAACGCCGGTTTGCCTTTCAAAACTACAGCCTGGGAATCTGCCTACATTTACAAGAGGAATGAGAACTCAGAGGTTTGCTTCTGGTAAGATGCGGTTTCACCTCTGTCCCAGCTGTTCTGCTCAACTCAGTCTCTCTTTTGGGGCATAAGAGGCTGTCCTTCAATCCTTTTCTTTTGGAGGTGCTGTACTGCTATCAAGAAATGAGCAGGAAAAGATGAATTACATCCTTCAGGTGTCCTGCATATCCTAATGTTTCACTTAGTCTACTTTAAGTAGACTGWGATCTCAGTCCTGCAGTGCTCTAGGCATCTTTTTCTCCCCATTATTCTCAAAAACATGGGAGATAATTATTAATTTACAGGAACATAAAAATAGCTGAGACATACTCAATTTTGCATAAACAGCTATCAACGTAGAAAGTCAAGCACTTTTGAGAATACTTTTAAGAAATCTCAAGCCTTGAATATTGCTATGGACAGCGTTATCAAAAACTTGACCTGTCTGGAAATACTTCAGGTAACAGTGCTACATGTGAGAGGCTCCCTCATTTTTCTCCCCATAGATGTGTTTTTAGGTTGCAGGATCTTACCTAGCTCTTTTAAAGTCTCGAGGTGGACACTATTGTTACTTTGAGACCTTTCTGAATGTGAAACAGTATCTTTATTTGAACAAAAAGACCCCAAATAATTGCTAAATTTAAACTGTGCTTGCACCAGTTTTGAGCACAGGAGCCAGCTTCTACTTTGTGACATGAAACAGCAGCCTCTGCTTGATTCCTGAGAATACTGATTTTTCTCCCTTTATAAAATGAAATGCTATTTTAAATATGATTTTAGTTAGGTATATGCAATAATATATTGGTATTTATCGTTGCTCTTTGTTTATTGACTCCTCAATTTTCACTTCATGTCAATATTTCTATCCTATTTTGATRTTTTTTCCCCTGATGTTAGGGCATAAAGAAAATTATTAAATCAATTACCTTTTCTCCTGCTATTTTAAAAGGTAATTCAAAGACAGCTAAGAATTCATGGAAATAATTGTTATTTGTATTTCCAGTTCATAACCTGAGGAGCCTGCAGAATTTGAAGGAAAATCTAAAAATCTATTGTCTTCAAAATGATATAGGATTGTGCTTAGACATTATTATCTATGCTTAAGTTTACATTTAAAATCATTTTCAGAAATAAGAGACCTAAAAACTGATCTCCATTTCACTCTTTTATAAATAGTTAGGGCCTTCTATTGCTTTCTTTTTTACTTCACAACAAGTTGATGACATGATGTAGTTGCTAGAATTACCTGTCTTTCTGGTTTTGAAACATGAGTCCATTTCTCTAATGTGCTGCTTACATTTCCCATATCTCCATATTTCCAAACATAACTGCCAATGTACAGCTCATACTTTAGCTATATTGTTTTAATCCCACAGGTTTCATACCATTCAGGGAAGTTAACTTATATAAGTTGTTATGTGCAAAGTGCTTTCTGCCTTATCTTTATTATTTTTTGTTCAGATTCTTCTTTATACCTTCCTTTGCTATTGAATTAACAAAATATTTTAAAATCAGTTTTGTATCTCTGTCCATTTTATTGTCATTCATTCTAATATATTTGGGAAAATGTGTATCATGTTCTGTTTTAATAGAAGCTGTCAGCCTGAAGATTTTATACTTCTCTATTTTTTTTTAATTTTTTTTTTTTTGCTAAAGCTAAAGCACAAAGTATACTACATTTGCTGTTTCCCTCATATATGTATAAAAGTGCATGGTTGTCTGTACTGATAAGCAAAAGTCTAAGCAAAATTAGGTATGTTCCAACTATTTTTATGTTCCTATAAATTAATGATCGCTTCTTCYGTTTATGAAAATAATGGGCTGAAAAAGATCCTTGGTACTCTACAGAGCTGGGATCTCAGTGTTGATAGATCAGARGCTACATTCCTCCTTTCTTATTTTCTGTCACTGTCAGACTGTGTGTGTGTTTTGCGATCTTGGTTCTTTCTGTAGCAGCCATTTGCTCATTTAACTCTYCCAAAGTGTGTCCGAAGATCAGCCCTCAAGTCTTATTACAGCAGAGAATCCTAGAGCTTTCTGTCACTAAAAGTCTCCCACATCCCAGTTTATTTTCTTAAGTGTTAATGTCTTATTGCTCCATTGTATTCTCTAACTTCATCCTTTGTATTACCAATCTTAAATACCTTTGAGTGACACTCAAGATAGTTTTAATTCTTTCATTCTCCAAATTGACTTTCTTTCATAGGCACACAAAACCTGTTCCTTATCATGCTGCAAACACTAACCAGTCTATCTAGCATGTTGGCTCATTTTGGAGGGAAGACACTATGTGAATGTAAGGAGTTAGCGAATTCCTGACAATATTTTTGCTTCCTGCTTTGTATCAGGTACATGAATGCTTTAGATGCTGGAGTAACACAATTCTCTGAAAACCTGAAGGTCAAGGAAATTTTAAGGACTTCAGACCAGTTTAAAAAAACTGTGAAGGATCCAAACCGGAAGAGCAATGGTAAGGGGGGCTGAGGGAGCACTTTCTCTTCCTGGTAAGTTGCTGTTCCCTGAAAATCATTCTGACCCTCTTAGTTACCTTATAGGGTCAGTCTTTCCATAGAAAGGATGGAAAGCACGCACACTGTTTCACATTGGTGCAAGCAGAAGCTGGCACAAAGTTCTCAGATTCCTTTTTCCCTCCCTATATGTATGGGGGACTACTCTGGTTCCAGAGGCCTTTTGGGGTTAATTATGCCATTGAGGTATGACATTATCTTCTTATGAACCCTCTTTTGTGAAAGATTCAGAAACCCAGAAATCACAGCTCTGATCAGGGCCTTGAATATTACAAAAATACTTAATTCTCTACCATTCCTATGTTTGCAGCTCTGGTAAACATGCAGGCATTGCCTGTGCAGTAAAGGGGCACTTCTTCAAGAACTGATCCATCTATACTAGAGACACTGAGAAGTTATATACTTCATCTTCTAGTAAGACTATGCACCTGGCATCAACAGGCAAAATGAATGTGAGAGCTATAACACAGCGAAACTGTAGTGATTGAATGCCATTTACCTTTAGAAACTTTCGTATTCAGTAGCCAGTATTGCATCAGTATTGCTAAGGCTTATTTGAGTATGGTAACAATAAATGTCTTAGGGCAATCAAACATAACCTGGAGCAGGCAGTGAGGGACCAAATTGCTTCCCTCAGGTATCCCTGTCCTGTTGCAGACTGTAGCCCAATGCCTGGGTCTCAACACAGCTCAGGTTGCCTCAGCCCAGCACTGTTAGACTACCTGCTACTCAAGCACTGAGAGCAAGCAAATGCCCTCTCCTTATCTGAACCTCTCCGTTTTTGCCTGATCTCTAGTGATCATCATGTGTGGTTCTCCTGCTGACGTCAGCACTGACCTAGGGACGGAGCAAGTGGATGAAGACATAATTATCATCCTGATAGATCTCTTCAAGTAAAGTATCACCTCTGCTTTTCCTCATTTTCTGCAGCTTGCTGCAGGTCAGAGATAATCGAAATAATATGACTGGAACTGTGGCATTGAAATAATGCTCTCTCACAAAAAGTTTTTCATTGACATCCTTTGCCTTTTAAGCTGTTTAATAACTGTTGCTATTTAAGCTGTTTAACGCTTAAATTGTGGCACATGCTCTACAACATCCAAATTAGTTTACCTAAGACTTTTCTAAAGCAGTGACCAGAGTAGATAGGGTTAACTTCATACTGCTCAATTCTTACCTCACTGCAGAACCCATTAGAAAACCATAGAATCTGATGTTAGGGAACATGTCTGATCTCATGCTCATGACATTGTATATTTTTCATACTGTCTGTCTAACTAGACAATTATTTAATTGATCTTTTGGGATATTTTTCWAGGTTTAATTTATTCTGTTTTTAAATGTCTTAAAAGATGAAACTACTTTTCCTTCACTGCTCAACATCTTTATAACTAKATAAATTAGAATTTCAGAAATGTTTCTTAGTATTCGCCCTAAGTACTCCATTTTTTAATTTCATCTTTATAATTAGAAAATAATTATTGATGAAGACTATTGTAAACTGGTCTTATCATTGGTAGCCTCCACAACTTTATGTGTTTTAGTAAATAGGAGGACCAAGGGCCCTAAGCCTAACTGGTACAACACAGCCTGCATCCTCACAGCTCAGCTATCCTTGATGTCCAAGCTGCCTTTTGAGAATGACTCCCATTATCCTGCCAAGCCACAATCTGGAAGAAACTAGTTGGCCTGGGCCAAAACCATGCCAGGGACTGTGCTGGCAGGTTAGTGGTTTGGATGATCACTCAAGTATGTGCCCACGCCTTGTCTTATTTATTTCACTGTTGAGGTAGCTGAAGAATCCATAAAATTTCAGGCCTGTGGGACATCCCAGCCCTCTCTTCAAAAGCTAGTCTTGACAGTTCAGGAAGGAAGCACTTTGGAATAAAGACTTCAGTCATCTAACTTTTAGATCCAAACATTTACCTGAGCCTAAAGTTCAAGTTATATCAGTTGACTCTGTCTCCTTTCAAAGTTCATCATATATGTGTATGTTTATCAGAAATGCCTCTAACCACCTTAGCATTTTCACAACTTTATCCAGGCATTGAGAACTCCCARTTGTTTTTCATAAGGTGAGACTTCCCCTTCCTTTTTAAATGCACAACAGGGAGATGCTGGTGCTGCAGGTGTTTGCCTCAGTTCTCTCCTTTACATTAGGAAAGGATGAGTAGGGACTTCTCCACTGTGATATGTGGTCTGATACAGCCAACTGCTTCAGCCCACCTTATGTATTGCCCTACTTAAATTTGCTACATACCCCTCTAATTTTGCTGCCTATCTCATATTCTTCCTAGAACACAAAATATGGTACATGTTAGATCCAAAYTCAGGCAATAGCAGAAGACATTAGGCAAAAACCCCATCTTCTCCAGCAGTGACATTCCTCAGGCAAAGTAATGAATTTAAATTTTCTTCTGTTCTGAATACTCTGACAGCCAGGACACACACAGTCAGACATTTGGATGAGGGAGGCTGTTKTAGGATTACCCAGTCTGGTGGAGTCTGGTGAAATCTTTTTATCTGGATAGCTCAGTCCAAGCCAAACTAAAAAATACTTTGAACTTCTCCTGTGTGAAAAGTGCAACTTCAGTGTCAGACAACTCAATGAATGGCTGGGACAGGATTCTGGAGTCAGATTCCCATCTCATACTTGTGGAGCAGAGCCTATGGTCTTCAAAAACTCCTGTCACATTGCTAAATGAAAGAGTAAAAGGAGAATCACACATGAATATTGACAGAAAGCTCATACCAAAGGGTTCTAATCAGTCTAGCTATAGCAATGATAGGTGCTTCTACTTGACTCTAATATGTATTGCTAAATTCCTCTGTAATACATAAATCTAATTGTTGCAACCCTAATCAGGGAAGCACTTCCAGATGGCYTGTCAGGATGCTGAAATGAAAGACATCTGAAAGCTATAAGCTTTCCTGCTTGTTTCAGCATAGTTTGCAAGTTTGCATAATTYCCTGTAACTTTTTCTAGCTCACTGAATTAAAGGAGTAAATCAATAAGCTGATCCCTACACCTATCAAATTGTTTCACACAAATTGTTTCCAGTACTATGGATGCCGAGAAGATATTCACTTTTGAAGGATGTAAACCACTGCTTGAAAGAAGAGGAAAAAAACAGCACAGAAGCAAAACAGTTATTGTAGTAATAATAATTCACTGCGGCTGTTTAGTTTCAGATAGCCAGATCTCCCTGATATTATCTTTTTAGATAGTTAAGCACAAAAGCTGCCATCAGGAAATGAACAATGTTGTGCTGTGTCCGTAATGAATTTTTGGTTTTAGAAGCACTCCATTAACCTGTTAATTAACAGTTCCACTGGGGAGAGGAGAATCATTCTGTTACAGATTCTGCTACCCCTGTTGCTGATTATTTTGGGGGTTCTTGTGTTTTGCTCTGCAGTAACACATACTTCAAGGACAACAGCTCAGACAGTTACATGCAAAATGTACTTGTCCTGACCCTTCAGCCACCTGATAACAACTCAAATACCACAAAGATTGATGAAGCCATCCAGGTAACTACAGTATTTTCTATCAGATCACTATATTCACTTGGTTCATGTTCACGCCTAGGAAGTGAAAACTAAAAACGGAGCTGTACTCATCCAAAGATCCACTGTTATGTTGATATTTTCATGCATTAATGCCAGAGAACATTCAATTCTGCTATAATAATTCTGTATATAATATCATTAGACAAACCTGGAGGATCTCACACTCCTGCTGTTGCTACTTGCTACTCCAAGTTCAACTCAAGCTTTTTCTCTGGTCTGAAAGTGTCATATTTGTGGGGATTGCAGGAGACTTGTAAATACACAACTTTGTTGTGCCACTTTTGGGTGACTGACAACTTCAGCATCTTTTCAGTGTGGCTGCCAGCCACACTGCAAGAAGAAGGATCTATATGTATAATAGGGATCCGAGTGTGGAAAGTTCAGGAACTAGTAATTGTTGGCTCATTTGTGTGTGCAGATCTGTATAAGCATTGGCAGCCAGTGCTGTTTCTGTCCAACAACTTGCCAGTTAAATGTTTCAAAAAAAAAATTTTTTTTTTTAATTTCCTGAAAAGCATAACCTACCTAAATCTGGTATCTGCTCTATATGGTTACACTTGCAATCTGTTCAGGAACCAGACCCTACATATAGAGTTCCTCCAAGGATTTGTGGCTTTGCAGTCCAACTCTCCAGCAGGGAGTCTGAAGCTTCAGGTTGGATTTACAGGGCTCCCAAAGCCCCCAGCCCTGGCCAAAGCCTTCTTGGGTGCCAGCTCTATGGCAGGCAGATGGAAATTCTGGCACAGCTCCCTGCCCCTCATCTGTGGCCATCTGGAAGCCTAGACTCACTGGTATTGTAGCAGATTATCTGTACAGAAAATCTAATCTAAAATCAGAGGCTTTGGATCCTACTTGAGTGGACCTGGTCAGGATCCACAGTACATGGTTTCTTGACTCTATTTCTCTGTAATAGAATGCCAGAGATTCAGGTAGACACCTCCTATAGCTCTAAATTTTACCCACCTCTGTGTTCAGGCACCAGAAAGATCTTGCAGCCCTCTATTTCTCCAAGCATTCCACAACTTCTAGCTTTCTCTTATGGAGTTTTTGCCAAATGAAGACCACAAAGGATGTTGAAATTCCAGGCAGAAGTACAACCTTTCAAATTGCCTTTTTTCTTTTTCTCTGTTCTAGGATGAAAACGATTTTGTTCTTGGCTATTTTAATGCAGTCTTGCTTTTTGGACATATTCTGAAGAAATTAATCTCCTTCCAGAAACCAGTTTCGCCTGCCAGTTTAATCGATGAATTCCGAAATGTCACTTTTGAAGGTAATTTAGTACTGTCCTGAACAGGATTCACTAAACTGATGTGAGAAAATAAATTTGCTTTTAAACAGTCTTAGAAAAAATGCCTTCTACACCAAACAAGTCTAAGCTCTTCAAAGAGTTCTATTCCCACTGGTTCTTCTTTTCTTTTTTATCATTTTTTTTCCAATTATGTTATCTTCAGTCCTAACAAAAGGACTATAAAACAATCGTTTGAAGAATTCCCTCAGTGTATGCAAAATAGAAGAGGCAGAAAGCCAAAATGAGAAACATTTGAAATGTTGCAAATAGGAATGTGCTGAGGACAAGATTTCTTTTCTGGGATGTAGCCTTTTCCTGTTGTTTTGAAAGTATAAAGGAAGGAATATTGCTGCCTAAGGAGGTATGAGGAAAGGAGGAGAGGCAGAGCTTCCAAGCCAGTGAARTAGGAGGACAGAGACAAGTCCTTGAAGCCAATGTCCTTCTTTTGGCTAACACGATGATTTGTTCCTGCTGGTACAGAAATTTGATCTATCTATAGGGAAACTATTTGGAGAATAAAAAAGGCTCGGAACAGTGAAGCATATGGATGGGTTTCTAAGTGCATGTTTCCCCTTAGAGACAGGCTGTCACTCAGATTTCATTTTTAACTTACCACAAGTTGTTAAATTGTGACAGTGTCATTTCTAAACTTTGTCCCAAAGATGGACCATCAAAAACTCAGCATCAATTTCTGAGATAAAAAGGGAGAATATCATTGCCAAAGTAAAATAACAATGCTGACCTTTAGAAAAGATAAAATGGGTCATCAGCAACAGCAGCAAAAAACCCAATCTGAAGCTGGTTGAAAATGCTATCCTGAAAAAAAGAAAGGAATAAATTTAAGGTGAGATTTCCAAGAGTGGTGGGTATTGGCTTAACTTGCCCTCTGCTTGTAGATTCCATCCTCTGCTTGAGTGATTCCATCAGAGCAAAGTCAAGCCAACAGTGAGTAGCTTAGAAGATTCCACCTTAAATCCTTGGGATGTGCAACATAGGCAGTTTCTCAGTGTATACATTTGCTGACATAAGGAGGCAGGAGGTTAAAAAGAAAAAGGAACCTGGTTAAAATAATATTGTTAGAGCCAAGTAGATAAATCTCAAAAGAGCAGKAAGTATGAAAGTATGTCTGTATTTCCTTTTTTGCTGATATACTCAAACTGATGATGGAAGCAAGCAATTTCTCTTCTCATCTCTAAGGCAGTCCCTTCAGGGGAGGTTAATCTGACRTTCTTGGTATGCTGAAGAGATAGGATAAATATATTTTTTTCAATGGCTAGAGCTTTCCTCTTGAATGCATTCAGTTCAACATCTTTTACTGGAGCTGAATCCAGATTTTATATGAAACAAAAAAAGTATTGTGCTATTAAGGGAGAAGCAAAGCCACACTTTCTGAATATATGTCCTAGTACATACATGAAGAAGACTGAAAAGTTCTGAAGCATCAGAAAACTTTTTATTTATCCCATTCATCCTTTCACATACTTGTATTTCTGAGAATACAAGCCCTCTGACTAATTGCTTGTGTCCATAGGTGCACGAGGTCCTGTGACTCTAGATGAATTTGGAGACATTGATGTCAATCTGACCCTGCTGTATACATACCAGTCTACACATGTACGTATGTCCAGGGTGCAAGTGTTCGACCACAGATGCAAGAGGAGAAATAAGATGCCCTGCACTATGTCAGAAGGGCGACAAGAAAACTACAGTAGAGGTGGTGGCATGCCAAGGCAAGCTGTACATGACCAGAGAGGAGTCCTGAAGTCTGACAGGACTGTTGCCATGCAGGGACGCAGTAAAYGGAAGTGCAGCTGGTATTCTGTAGCACTGCTATATTTCTTTTCAGGGAGTGGGGAGGAATGAGGGACAATGTGGCAGCCAAACATATGGCTAAGTTGAAGAACACCTCACTGTAGCAGAAAGAATAAGAATTATTCTTTTTAACTTTGGGCAGTACATTTATTGAAGTAGTCTGAAGCACAGGACAGGAAAGGGAGACCACATCTACTGACTGCTTTTCTTCCCTCTTGCACATATAGTTCAGGACTCTCCTGTATTTTGACACTCACAAGAATGAGACACGTCCACTGACTGCCAGTCCGGATTTTGTCTGGAGAAGCCACAAGCTGCCTAATGATACTCCAGGCACTGGTGAGAAACTCATTAAACCTACTCACACAGTACRAAGGTCCCACCAGCGCGCTACCTTAATGTTGCTCCATGCCAGTGACCATAGGAACCGCAGACAGAGCAGTGTCTTTCCTTCCCCTACTCAAACCCTCATGTTTTCTGCATCTAGGCCAATTCTGAACCTGCATTCCCGTTAAGTCACTGCTAAATCTCTTATAGACTCCATAGAGAAGTAATGACYGCAGGTAGCAACATGCCACAATTTGGAAGAGGTCACACTGGAACATAAAGTTTTATTGTAAGATTGTGGTGGTGTGAATTGCTTCAAGGGCCATTTGGGATAGGTGTCAGACTTAAAAGTTATGAGGTGTTATCTGAGTCTGCATTTCTATATCCCTTATGTAGCACAGTGTCTTCTCTCTGCCCCTTAATGAATGGAGCTCAGGAGAGGACAAAGGTGCAGATTGAGGGAGTCTGTATGTCTTCATCCCACACTTCCCTGCTGTGAACTTGTTCTTGTCAAATGACCCAGTACTGAAGGCAGGGGAAGAGGAAAGGGAGTGAGGAACAGCCCCTTCCCTCTACACAGTTTGGCTCCACCATCTCATTCTCCGAAACTGCAAAATTCCTGACTCAGTGTCTGGATTTTGGAAATGTTATCTATTGTGCTGGAAGTACCTATGAAAAATACTATAAAACAAACAAACAAACATACAAAAAACAGGTTAAAGATGGTGCAGTATGTCCCAAACAAACTTGACTGGCAGGAAGGCACCTGTGCTTAAATTAGTTGCTTTTGTGTTGGCATAAGCACTGTTTCAGACCCCATTAGGAAGCTTTCTTCCAGACTAAAAAATGCCCCAGGACCAGTCCTGACCCCAGCATGAAGCACCTCTCTGTGTGGAACAYAGGGGACAGAAGCAGTTTGCTACATGAGGTTTGGGTTTTCCATTCTCATTAGTATCCATAGGTTTGATATATTAAAGTTCCCCATAAATTTCTACTCTATTTAGCAACATTATACCTTCCTTGTCCAGAGACTGAGTTTGTTCATGTTAATTGGCTTAGTGGAACCAATTTTACATTGATATCAAACCCAATAGCTTTCCTTGGCCTTTTGAATTAGTCTGAAAATGTCTGCTTAGGGCTGTCCATCCATTAACCACGTGCAGATCATGCATTGGTTCCTCTGCTTGCAGAGCATTTATTTTTGTGCAGCTTTAACACCCATTAGATAGTGAGATTAGCTATTCAGCACTTAGACTTAACTGTACTAGACTTAACTGTTTGTTATCATGCAAACATAGATAACTTAAGGAACAAATGCTTCCTCATAATTCAGAGTTAAGGTGGTATGCAGAGTCCAGTTTATTCCTAAATAAAATAAACACTTGACTTCAGATGAAGTCTTTTCCTCCTAAGAGAAATGAGAGAGTGTGTTCAGGAGCAGTGGTGCATGGCYAGAGTCTTGTGGGAACCACAAAGACAGGTAGCAGCGACAGGAGAGAAACAGGGGAGATGCACCAGCCCTGCCCTGACTCTGGTAGGGCAGCTCTGAGAGGAGCAGCGGGAGCTGAGCTCTCCCTTAGCTCTGGTCACTGCTCAGATAGTCCCCCTTGGCCTGACTGCATGGCCAGTAATGAGCCACACATTAGCCACAGGCTCTCCCTGCTTCAGCTCTCTAAGCTGCTTGCTGATGGGCCACAGTCTGCTCCAGTCCCAGGCACATCCATCCCCGCCTTCGAGAGCTGCAGAAAGCCAGTATCTGAAAATCAAGTAGCTTAGCATTCAGCTCCTAATGAAGGCCCGACTTTGCTGCCAAATACTCTAAACCAAAGCAAAACTGCTCCAAAAATTAATTTTTTTTAATACTTTTTTTTTTTGTTTGTTTAAAAACTTTCCTCCAGTGTGATTTCTGAATAAATACATCACTCCAAAGGGCTACTTTTTATAGCYAAACTTTAAGTATCCACCAAGCTTTGCCAAAGCCAGACAAAACTTTCAAACCATATATTCCAAATATATTATTTTCCTCTGGAARGGAGAGGAAAACAAACACAGCAACCAGAGCCCAGTTTCTTCCTAGTATGTAATTGAAAGCMGCTGACTCAGTTTTGCTACCATCCTCTGTTTTGGCCTCCCATGATATTAGGGATTTCATCCATTTTTTCCATTATTCAGAAAGCTTTAACCCTAACTCTACACATGCATAAAGTCTGCTCTAAAATATGCCAACATTTCTGCTTATACAGGAGCTGAAAAAAAATTAATTCATGATACACTATCCCTTAATGGGTTGTAACACTAATGGCCAGGAGGTGGTAGCAGAGGCTCAGAAACAAGAATTTGTGGCTCTCCTGGAGCTCTGGTTGGGAACTCGAACCTGCCGGTGGTCTTCAAGCTGCAAGCTGCAGTGTAAAGTGCAAAACTTGTTACTAAGGAATCTTAGGAAATTCCTTTTGAAATTGATTTCCTATTGGAGAGAACAGGCCACCTAGTAGCACTCATAATCCCAGAACAAAGTGTCTATGGAAAGGTTCAGAAGAGAGTCTAATTTGCAAAGCTCTGTCTACAACGTCTTTAGAGCAGCTTTAAACAACCAGATCAGTAAAGGAAGAACCTTGGTGCTGAATGTTGACAAGACTGCATAGATTCAAGTGGCACCATAATTTTCACTCCAGCTTCTCCTTGGATAACAATTCCGTGCAAGAAATGCGTTTTGAATTCACAATCAGCTGTAATCTCTCTCAACTCAAATCCTGGATAAAAATATTGTGGTCCTTGGTCCTTTCAGCCCTAAAGTTAACTTGAGTGAAAAAGGTATGAGTTGCTGTACAAAACACACTGTGAAAGAGGAATATACCCTGCTGTTTTGATGCACTGCTAGGCTAGAAGGAAAAAGATAGCTCATTTTCAGCATTAGAAAGCCTAAATCAGACTGTAATCACTGAATACTGCATTTAATGATAAARAACAGTAGGGACCAAATCCTTGTTCTCCAGTTTTGGGAAAACATTATCCAAAGGAGTCAATGAAGAGCATTAAGCCCTGAATATGCTGGGCATAAGTGTTTCCTGCTTGCTGGTGACTCTGCACCTAAAGAACGGTTACTGGATTTCAGGCATCTATATCCCCATCTTACATAGAACTATTCTCAGGATTTGTTGCCACCATCCATTGGAGTTATTATAAGGAGTAATTTAGCTTTTTAATTTTTTAAAACATAACTAAGTCAAACTAAGTCAAGTGTATTATAGCATTTAAAAAAATAATAAAAGGAGAAGACCTGAAAATTCTACTGTTGAGCTGATTAAATAAAAAATAAAAAATAAAAAATAAAAAATAAAAAATAAATTAAAAGTGTTGTTAAATTCACTTCCATCTGGTTGTCCCTATCAAATGCCTATGCCTTGGTTGCTAATGAAAGATTGATTGCACTGTGCCTATTCATGCTTCATCCTGCAGTGAAAGTAGAAAGGGGAAAGTGTAGGCGTATGTTATCTCTTTGGCTAGTCTTTACCAAAGCTTCTGAGTTAAGGTGTGATCAAAAAAATAACCCTGCTCAGCAACCATGGCTTGTATATTTGTGGATAATGATACTTTTTTTTGAAAAGTACAATGTTCTTTCTCAGTGTCTGTGATAAATTTGTTTACTTCCATTTTTTTCTGCCTGCAGGTCCACATGTCTTGACTATTGCTGTCTTTACACTTGCTGGAATTGTGATTCTGGTTCTGATCATCTCTTTGTTTGTTCTAAGGTACCAACTCTTTGTCCCTCTCTTTGTCCTTCATCGACTTTTCTCCTTGGATAGCTCTTTTGATCTCTTCTTGAAGAATTATTCCTTGTTTTTTCACATACCTGTATGTTTCTCCTCACTGTACATGCTTCAGTGTTTAGGTCCATGATGTTGCTAGGTTAGCACTCTATTTCCAAATTACATATATATATATATATATGTATATATATATATGCATATATATATGGAGGTTTTTTTCATCTTTAAAGAATTTTTCTTACTCAAGTGTCTGCTTCTAGTAGCTCAGGATATCACTGTGCCATATTTTAGAGAGGTTTATAAAAAGTGAGAAAATCAGGTCTTAAGAACATCTGATTAAAGACAAATACTGCCCAGATGCCCAGATACCCAATTTTGACTGTACCGGTCTGCACGGCTACCTATGGCTTTCCAAGACGGAAGAATCAAAGATGAGGATATAGAACTGTTGCAGAACCAATTGTTCTCAAGAAACAGAAAAGGTATTTTTTTCTGGCAACACAGTCTTAACATATAAATGAACAGTTAAAGTTCATCTGCTTGTAACATTTTGAGTTGTAAAAGGTTCTATGCTCTTTCACATTTGCAGATGCATAGAATATAAAAAATGTAATTTGATTAGGTTATTATTATTATCATACTACTATAGTATACCAATATCAAATATCAAATACAAAGGAAGTCAAAATGAGGATTTAAAAGATTATTTTTGGTATTTTTGTTAGGGAATTTACTCTTTTGGTGTGAATATAAAAGCAAACTTAACAATTGTAGTTATTACAGAAGACTGTATCCTAACAAGAAAAGAAAAGACTCTCAACTGTGAAAATCAGAATGCCTCATTACTCCTCATTTATCCTATGAATCATCATACTTCCCGATGTAGTTCTGGCTGCCAAGTATGTCATTGCACCCTAGTGATACAATGGCAACCCATCTTTCCAGATTGAACTCTGTAAGAAAAATAATTCTTACAATTAATATCAGTCTCTTCTTATAGACATAGAAGTTAAAATGCATTAGAAAATTAAATATTTATGTTACTCAATGCCATAAAATATCCTCTTTGGAGCATTTGTCAGCAGCCATCAGTGGACTGGGATTTCCCTGAAGTCTCTCCAGTCAATCTGGTGTCCTGTGTGTGATTTTTGTTTGTTTGTTTGCTTGTTTTTTACAGAGGAAGCACTTGCATGGGGCAGTGGGTAGTCTGATGAATACCAGTCTTTTTGAAATCTTCTCTGAAAGAACACAATCTTTGCTCTGAAGCTCTGCAAGAGAGACAGCAGACTACCCCTTCCACTTCCAAAGACTCTTCCCTCCTTTTTACAAGATAGGCAAAATACAGGWGTTGTTGTAGTTCACTGTTCAACAGTCTTGTTACCTCTTCTCCTGGAACTACATTAGAACCAAATCTTACAATCCAATTCTTACAATACAGGACTTCTGTATTGTATTTGTTTGTGAGACCTCCCTTTAGAGTTCAGTAACACCAAGAAGAAAAGCACACAAAATGCTAATGGCTCTTTGTGCTTYAAGAGCCTGTCCTTCCTTGAGGTTCTAGCCATGGCCATTTTTTTTTTCCTGCTAAATTTAGGAAAATGAATCAGTGTTTAGGCTTTGCCAGAGTTAGGGKAAAAAGAGCAGCTTTAGACTGGGGAACTGTATGAGAGACACAAGGCTTGTGTTCAAGATTTATCCTGACACTCCTCAACTCCTCCTCCACATTAAGGCACTCCTTGCCTCAATCTCTTGTTGCAGTTTCAGTTTGCGCAGTAGTTATTCTGAGCAAGTTTGCTTGTTTCACAGGAAGTACAGAAAAGATAATAGACTTCGAAATAAGAAATGGTCCCATATACCACCTGAGAAAATCTTACCTCTGGAGACCAGTGAGACGAGTTATGTTAGTTTGAAGGTAAGAGAAGTATGGTGCTGTAGGCTGAGTCTTGGCTTCCATCTTCTAAAGACCATAGATGGAGGGGCATTGAGATGCCCTGACTACTATGTCTCTGATAGGACTGGGTTCTGTTAAAATAATTTTAATAATTTTTTTTAACCCTCACTTACTATATAGAAGAAAAAAAAATTATTCCCTGTCAAGAAGTCCCTAGAAGAATAAATCTATTTTGGAACAGTAATGCTCCTTTTGTGATGGAAAAATAGTCTGGGGAGTGATGTCTTGGCTCTTCTATGCCACCACTGTTAGAAATTATTTCCTTCAGCTTTGTTCTACCTCTATAGTGTCCGAGAGCTTAAGAGCAGCAGGGGGAGAGCARGGGGAGACCCAGGCAGCTCTGGGAGTGACATGGACATCCCACGCCTTCTGTGGCATTCTTTGGCACTCCTTGGACAGAGAAATGCTTGTGTTTCCCTGTGTGATCACACTGACATTACTTATCTCACTTGGGACTTGCCAAGTGGGGAATATGTGATAATTGCAAATTAATGATCCTCCTTTGTTCCCAGATTGATGAAGATAAAAGGCGTGACACCACCCAAAGACTGCGCCAAGGCAAATAYGATAAGAAGGTAAAACTGACTGCAGTATTTATGCTCCCTTCCTTTGCTTGTGTGATTTTTTTTTTGTTAAAGATGGTCAGTTCTCTTCAGAGCTCAGAACATGACACCTGGGTTGAATGGCTTGAATTTTTGGGAGGAATAAGCAGTTTATTTCCTACCAGGTGCATTGGACTTCGCTGACTGACAGGAGGCAAAATACTATCCTAATCCAAAAAGACAGAAATAGGAATAAATATACCAAACTTTGGTATCAAACAGATTAGTGGATTAAAGGGCAAGGACAGACTACATACATGCCARTTCTTATACATTCAGCACAACTATCTGCTTGACTAACTTTTAAATCATGTTGAATTAAAAWCTGTATTAATGCCAGTTCTAGCTCCTATCTCTGATAATCTTTTTAAAAGAAATATAACTCATTATTAGTTGGATTATAATTGTAATTAGAAGCGTAACTTCCTAGTTGATTAAGAGATACTCCAACAGTGAAGTAGTAGGCATATGTTTCTGAAATATCACTTATATAGTCATTTCTGGGAAAAGAACGATGAACTCTTGTATGAAAACTATGCTGTTCTTCCACTGGTATCTTTTCTTCAGGTGGTGATCCTAAAGGATCTCAAGAACAACGATGGTAATTTCACAGAGAAGCAAAAAATAGAACTGAACAAGGTAATTATTGCATGTAGTAAGCAGACAGCAGAGCATATTCACATGTTTGTGAATAGAATGGGTCTAGGAGTTCCTCAAACTATTTTGCTTGAGGATCTTTCTCTTTGGGTGTGTGATCTCAGCACCAGTTCAGCATCTGAACTGTAACTTGATGTAGCTAAGGATGAGTGAAGTAATTAATACACAGTCATAACACCCTGCTAAAAGACCTTTTTACAGTTGATGCTAAAGAACAACAGATTCTGCTCATGTCATTACTAATTCATTAAGAGTGGAATATTTTAAGTATCCCTGTGCTACGTGCTCTAGGTGACCCTTCTTGTGCAGGGGGGTTGGACTAGATGACCTCTGAGGTCCCTTCCAACCTTAAGCATTCTATGAGTCTCTGATTGAGGAATATATTGAGTTAAATCTCRGTTTTAAACACTAAGGGCAGCTCTTTCAATATAGATATCTCTCTGCTGACTTCTGCATACTGACACCTCCAGCATCAGAACTGAATTTGTCTATAGTACTGCATCTTGCTGAGTAAAACATACTTTTTTCTTTTCAAACAGCATGTAGGTACAATGTGCATAAGCTTTAAAAGTAATTCAAAGCATACTAAACTAGTGTTGTTTCTGTAAATGGGCAGAGTCTATACTACTCTGCGGAGTTATTACATCTTTATGACCTACTTATTTACACACTGATTCACAACATTCACTCATAAAGGCTATTCTGACCAAGTGTGAGGTTCTACAATGCAAGAGGCAATAATAGAGACTATAGTAAGATTTGGAATTAACTTGCARTACCTAATGGCAGCCACTCTTATCTCCCCGACACAGAAAGCTCTGGAATGAAAAATGCTTTCAAGTACTTCATGCAGTGCCTTAATTCACACTGAGTCAAAAGGAACTCATAAATCTTACCAGGGCCTGAAACTAAATTCTCCTTCACAACTTATCCTTGACCTGTGTTTCTACACCAGCAATGACTGCTTTTYCAAATGGATGTAATATTTCTGTTCTAGCTTCTACAGATGGATTACTACAACCTGACCAAGTTCTATGGCACTGTGAAGATAGACACCATGATTTTTGCAGTGATTGAGTACTGCGAGAGAGGTTCCTTGCGGGTAAAGGATTTTGCAGGCCCCCTTCCATCTCAAACTGTCAAATCTCAAAATAAGAAAAATAATCCCCTGCTACATGCMTCTGGTGCCCATGTGGCAGCTGTGGCAGCAGACTGAGCAGGTGCTGACAGGACTCTTTAAGTTCCCACTTCTTTCTCCTGTTCTTCCCAGCCCTTCCCCAACTGTTGGAACTGTTGTTGCTGGAAAATTGCTGGTAGTAGACAGCCAGATGATGCTGTGAATTGCAAGCAAGTAAAATATAGGCTTAGCCATGCCCAGGCAATAGCGGTAGTCAGGATTAGAGGATTAGGAATTCCTTGTATTTGTTTTGTGTTGCTCATTGAAAGCACACGGAGTGTATCTTATTTTGCAAGCTGTAGCTGTAGCTGTCATCTTTGCTGATGCTAATGCTGCTCCCACAGTTGCCCCAACATTTGAAAATACAGAAAAACATAGTGTATTTTATTATAGAACGAAACTCCTATTTTTTTTTATGAAAAGAAATGGTAAATTGCYACCTGGCAAGAATCGCAAAAGATTTATGGTTTATCATTGGTAATATTATTTCAGTGTTAGTCATGTAGTAATTGGTGGTATCAGATCTTCTCTGAGTGTAAGTAGTCTTTGCTTCTGAGTTCATGTAAAGATTCTTTATCGCTCACTTGCAGTGCGCTCTGGAACAAACTCACAGCAAGGCAACAAAGTGAAAGCTCTATCTCCAGTTCTTTTCTTATAAAACAATGTATTTAGGAAGATTTATATTTAGCAGTAGAAATGGTAATGGCTGGAAGCAACTGTAGCTCACTGACCATTACAGTTCCTTACATGCAAAAGAAGCCTATTTTGAACTTGTAAGGCCAGGAATAAATTGGTAGGAACTGGATTRCCATCATAATGGCAATCCAAGACCAAATTAAGACCAAATTCACAATTTACCTTTAAAAACACAATCACCCSTCTTTTCCTGAGTCCTCTCCTTTATAACTGTGTAAACCTAAAATATATTTCATATTCCCTGTTTTCTGAATCAACTCCTATTCCAGTGCATGTACTCACTAAGAAAAGTGAAGGGCCATCCTTTTCATACCCTGATTGAAAGGCTGTATGATGTAGATACTTAGGTCTCTTCTTCCAGTTTTTCCCTAATGTATGTTAGAGTCATTCTTTTCTTTCCTTTACAGCATGTTTTAAATGATAAAATCTCCTACCCTGATGGCACTTTCATGGATTGGGAATTTAAAATCTCTGTTATGTTTGATATTGCCAAGGTAAGTGAGCTGTTGACAGTGCAATATGAATCAATCTGTCCTGTATTGCAAAAGTGATTCTCTGGAAAAGGACAGGCCTCTTGCCCTTCTTGGGTTGTATGAGGCAAGATGAGTCAATGGCTCTCAAATTGATGAAGGAAGAATTAGCTCTGGGCTGTTTAAAAACACACACAAAGAAATAATATATCCCCCAAACAAAGGTGACCCAAAGATCAGAAAGTAGGGGCTCTGCAGCCATAAGGCCTGCAAAGTGCACTATGCTGTGTAGCCTCAGGTAAGGCATATGTAGGAATCTAGGAAACCTTTTTTTTTTTTTTTTTTTTTTTTTTTTTTCCGCCTCAAAATATGAATGATCCAATTTGTATCTAGAAATTGGGATCAGCTTTTGCCTTTTCCAGGCAATCTCTTTGTTTTGCATCCTGACCAAACTTACTAGAGTTGGCCATTTTTGGCAATTAGGGAAGAAATCATCCCATACAGAAACCAAGACTGTTTTTCAGTAGCTTTTATTAAATTTCAAYCTTTTAGGCCCTTGTGGAAGAAAGTTGATAAGCACAGTACAGCAAGTGTTGTTGGATGTTATAGACTTGTAGCAGTTTAGCTGGTAGTTAAGGGACCTCTGTGATTCTCTACGGAGAACATCCCCTTGCCTTTTGCTAGCACTCTGTTGCTCTCTTCCTTCTATTTCTAGTCTGCAGTTTGACAGGCTTCCCATTTCCCTGCATGCCTCAATTTAGACATGATCTGTTCAGTCAATGACTCCCTTACTCCTATTTTAAGCAGATATTGAAAAATCTCACTTCTTGCTAAAATTCCCTTAATGCAAATTGTCACAATTTGTTGGCCTTGATAACTATTTTCAAGTTCAGTTAGCATTCATCATTAAGATTCATTTTAAGTAACAGTGGTGGTGTTTCCTTTCCTCCCTTTAGCATATCACAAAAGCTTTTTTTTTTTTTTTTTTTTTTTTGGCACATTGCAGTTCACCTGCAGGTGTTTCCTAGGAAAACATCAATTGATATTGGCTCTGTTTAAAGCAGGAGAAGTATCAGTCTCTCAGAAGTTAGTAACCAAATGGCCAAATGAAAGCGACTTCACTAGGGCTGAGATTTCATATCCAGTCATTCACTGAAGCATCAGCAATGGGGAAAAGGAGTCTGAGAATAGAAGTCATTCAACAACATTTCTGTGGAATAGATCCTGAGCATTATTAATCATGTTAGTAGAGTGGCTTCACAGTATTTTTCTGAAAATCTTTATCTATGTAGGAATATCTGGCAATTTACAGTCAGTTTGGATGACTTGTCAACCTTCCCTATTCCCTTCCTACTGTGGTGTAGTCTCCTGGATTTAGGCATTGCCATGCACTTCTATTGCTTTCCCCAAACTAAAGCTGCCCCATCTCCAGGCACCCTGTCATTTTAGTTTCTTGCTTTACTTAAACTACTTCATAACCTTCAGCTCCAGTTGACCTCACCCCAATGYCTGCTCTTTTCAAGCCCAGTCTTAGCTCTGCCTGCAGTTAAAAGACTTATTACCAATTCCTGCAGTTCTTTTGCCTTGCTTTTGATACARTCTCCCTCTGTACTGCTTTCCTACACCCTGCTTTTACTGTTGACCAAACAGTCCTCTTACTTTCTTGACCCCTCATTTCATCACAGGAGCTGCTGTGCCAGCGTTTCCCAGCAGAGCAGGTTAGGTGRTTTCTATTCCCTGACACATCTAATCAAGCAGTGACTACTCCAGAGCATCCCTAGTCCACTGGAGAAGGTTAGGTAGGCAATGGGGAATCCCTAAATATGCTCTGGTTTTTTTTTCCTGTATTTTTTGTCTCTGTGTCTGGCGGGCACCACCTGTAGCCACATGGATTTGGCTGTACATGACAAAGGAGTTCTGATGAAAGTTCTGCTAAGARTGAGCTGCACTAATCAAGCCTGGCAGTTACAAGCATACGTGCTGCCATTGCAAGATTGTTGATTAAATAAGGACCTACTGCAGGATATTGTGCAAGCAGCTGTAATACTTCTGCACTGTGCCAGGAAAATGGTTCTAAGGTCTCACTCAGAGCTAAACCTTCAGAGTAGAARTTATAAGAATGGATCAGTGATTTAGGCCAACATGAATTTTGAAAATCACTCTGCAACTTCCTAATGGTTTCTGTGTTTCCAGGTAAGTACCTGAGATAGAAAGAAAGGGAAGACTAAGTTATGAGACTTCTGCTTACAGAAAGTGGTAACAGGAAAACCCTGGCATATGTAAATTTAAGTTATTTTTTGCCTTCCATTTGATGCTAAAACTGATAAGTAACTGCAGCTATAACAGTACATATATTGCCTGTTTGCTGTAAGCAAGAGGTGGAAGAAGGAGCAGCTGCAGGAAACAGGCACAAAACAAGCAAAACATCCTGGATGTTATCCGCAGGGCTGCGTGATTAAAAGCTGCTTAATCAAGAAACATGCTCCTTGGATTTGGAGTGAACACAGTTTCTGTAAATTTTGGCATGGTCTAGATAGTCCAAGGATAACCAGTCCAACCACATTCTTAAAGGATTACATCTCTAGCAGGCTGCTTGGTCTCAGACATACATCTACTCATCCTAAAACTAAGCTCATGTCTCAATGATCTCTCATAGCCTTTTCTGATCCATTCCCAAGTGGGAGTACCAAAGGAGAGAAAACTTAGCATGCTCTATGCTACACTGACGACCACATGATGTATGTAACCCAATTTAAAGCCTGTCAGCTAGCATCCAGGAGAATGAGATATATGTACTGAAATGGAAAGACAGTTCAATGAAGAAACTAAATGGACATAACATGATCCTTATGGTCTTTGCAGAATATAGATTTTGACCTATAGAAAAAGAGGACTAAATAAGAAGATAAAACAAGAGGACTAAACAGGAGGATAAAACAAGAGGCAATTAGCATGTGCTACTCCTTTCTTCAGTTTACACCCACTTAATAAAGTTCTTTTCCTGCTACGCCTCACTTCTGGCCCCTTGTGATATATTACACCATATTTGACTGCTATAGAGTAACTGAGCCAAATTCAGAGGTGATGAGTAAAAAGGGGCAAACTACACAGCTGTGTACACTAATGTGCATTTTGTGAGTCAGAGTCTGAATCTAGAAAAACACAGTTGAAACTGAATCAGCAAGTCCTCATAGTGCTCACTTGTAGGTAACTGATATTAGGTATTGACTAGTATAGAGAAACTCATGGACAGTGACTTCTGTGACTGCCTGTATAATGTCCTGCATTACATAAGCCACAGTGCAYCATCCAACATTCTCTGCGTTGACCCTTCTCTGGCCCTCTGCTTTGCAGAAAAAGATCTGTCCTGGAACAGAAGTTCTGCTCTGTGGTAATCCTCAAATACGCACACAAAAGTAGTAATTCCTTTCTCACCTATTATGACTGTTTGGACAGTCAATGTAGTTAGAAACATCTTTTTAAGTGTGTGAAATGGAGCAAATTGTGTACTAGTCTTACCAGAATGGTATTTGTTGCAAATGAAAAAACAAAAACTTACGTGAGAGGAAAKAAATATCCCTAATTACCTAATGTAACCAATTAACCAATTTAATGTTATCAAAACCCAAGTTGCCATGTCATAMCTTGCTGAGAAGTTCAGTGGTCTCTGGTTAAGACACAGTGCATCGCATGATCCATCCTCATTAACTTCTTTGATCTTGGAAAGTTTCTTCTGTAAAATAATAGTTCTTTTCCTCTGTGAGAGGGAATTGTGATTTCTGCATATGCTTTGCTGATAAAGGCCACTTAATTACGTGGGTAGGTGTTATTGTTGATTGTAGTAAGAGCTGAGTGTCTCTCACAAAATCCTGCTTTCTCCCTCTTTTATTATCAACCACAGGGAATGTCTTACCTGCACTCAAGCAAAACCGAAGTCCATGGTCGACTTAAATCCACGAATTGTGTAGTGGACAATCGCATGGTGGTGAAGATCACTGATTTTGGCTGTCATTCAATTCTACCACCAAAGAAAGGTAAAAACAGTATTCATTTGGATTCTCTGTCATGTTTTCCAAACCATGGTATTTTCTTATATTCATAATACAATTTGATCCATTTATATATTTTACAATGGACAAGACATGCATTACCCCTTTTTCATGTAGCATCTGTTATATAAATTACATCTAAACCATTTTTTTTAACTTGAATAACACAATCAGTGAGAAATATTAGCAGGTAGAGAAAGAAATTAGGGAGTGTAGGTGAGGGGAAAAAAAAAGATGAATTTTCAATTTATGTTTGAAAAGACATAGATGTCTCACAGGTGGCTGGACTTCAAGAGGCATCTGCAGCATTGAAGGGCCTTAGGCAAATAGCTCAGCAATAATGGTGAATTTGTGTGAAGAATCAAAAAGAAGATAAGAAGCATATGATACTGTCATTGATCTGATAGTGTAATTTGCATGTGTTACTTTACATATTCTGACAGTGGTCTGTAATTTAATTTAAATGTTAACACTTATCAMTTTGAACATCTTTAAAAATTGGTAATGATATAATTAATGGTTTCCATTCCTTAGATAGGAGTCCAGCCATTTCTATTCAGTCAGGTTGGAATAATTTCTGTGTTCTTTCCTTACTTTTTCTATGTCATCAACTATTTTGAGGACATTACAATAAAACTGAGCACTCCTTTCTACTCCTTTTCTATTTCCTACATGATCTTGAGTGAAAAGAGAAGCCTATCTGAAATTAGGTCTTCTGAATCCATACAGTCTGTTTGGGGAATAAAAAATATAGCATTGCCCTATAACTAATATATGACCTGAGAAGAACCTGAGTCATCAGGATTTAAAGAAAATTTTTACATTCAAACATATATGTGCCCTTGAGCGGCAATGAGAAGATAAAAAAAAAAGTGCACAACAAAAGTGCACAGGATGTAAAACTTCATTTCTTATTTAATACATTTCATATTTAAATTCATATTTTTATATGTTTATCCTTTATTTTAGCAGCACATAAAATAAATGCATTGAGAAATAGCCTMAAAATTTCTAGCTCCTAGACTTCCTTCCTTGAAGAAAACTTATTGTTCCCCAAAAGATCTATAGATTCATTGTGGCTGGATGTTGCTTCAGTGTTGCTTTCTGACTGCRCCATGTCATAATAAACTGCCATACCATGGCAATACTCTGCTTTTGATATACAATGGTGCTTGGTATACTAGAAAAACAGATTAATAATTTCTGGAGAAAGAAAGAGATTATGAGCAAGCAATATTATATCTGTCTCAAGAGCATTTTGGAATTACTTCCATGGCGTCATAATACTAAGGCCAGCGGGAAATACTAGAGTCTTCTCACCTGGCATCTTGCATAAAACAGTCTTTGCTTCTGGCACAAGGATTTACATCTCAGACATTTTTTAGAGCACTGGCATTCCTTGGTCTTGTACACATGCACAGGCTATTTCTAAAAAAATTAAGAAAGGTTCCTAAGACAAACCAGTTTATTATTAATAATCTTAATTGTTCTGAATGTGTAAGGATCTGCATACAGTAGGGTCAACAAACCCTAGAAGATTGAAAACTACCAGATCAGAGTGTTATCTAGCCTCTCATTGATATCAGCCTCTCATCAGAAGTGCTAATGGGAAAAATAATAGTACCAGTGAGCTTGGAGTTTGATATGAAAAGAGTAAAATGGAACTGTTACTATGGCAAAATATGCTCTGAAAAGTGACACCCTTTTCAATTTTTTTTTTCTTCCTCTTTCACCTGCTCCCCTTTTGTGACCTCAATCTCAGACCTGTGGACGGCTCCTGAGCACCTTCGCCACGCTAATGTGTCTCAGAAGGGAGATGTGTACAGCTACGGGATCATTGCCCAAGAAATCATCCTGCGCAGGGAGACCTTCTACACTGGAGCCTGCAAGGACACTAAAGGTAAAGCCACGAAGTTCTCCTCCACTGCAGCCACCAAGCCTGGTGGAGCTGTAACTAGCCCATTCTCCATAGCTTTTTGTGAAAAGTACTCTCAGATAGGTGCTTCATCTACTGCTTCTTTCACTTTATGATGAATGAAGAGTCCATTTGAAGATCTTGTTGAGGGGGGCAGTTGTCACCGTTCTTTCAGAAAATGAAGTTTGCACTTATTTTTCTTGTYCTTCTTCCTCCCACTCCCCCTCTGCCACAACATTACAGAAGTTAACATTACCCAATGCTGCCTAGATCTATCGTAACATTTAAAGGTTGCAAGGAAGGTTTTTTTCTGATCATGTGTAGTGCACAACTCATATTTGGCATCAAAATTAAGCAATGTCAACACAGAAAAACAAAGAAAACTCAGTTGCATGGCACGAGAGAAGAGCTAGCATTTAAAAAGTGTAAATTCTGGCAAAATTAAGTTAGGTATTTTAACTTCTATCAGAAAATCCACCTCCTCCTGCACAGCATTCATTAAGTGTGTGGCTAACAGCAGTGTTGATCCTAGTTCCMAGAACCCATACGTTGTTATATATTACAACTGCCATAAAGGTGTGTGAGTTTGGGATTCTCCTAGTAACAGTTGCTAACAACAAGTCTAGATATTACCTTTGATTCTGAGTCATTCTGATAGATCCACCTTGCATTTGTTGAAGTATCTAGAGCAGCGACCAGCCTGCATAATAACTCTTCTCCTTAGTAACATTTCAGAACAACTTYTGGGATAGGCTCAACATCTTGCGTTATCATAAGTCTATATTCACATACAGGGTAATATCACATTTTACATTATCATTTTTTTTAATTTAAGTGTGAATCTAAGAGAGTTTAGAGGTGCCTCTTCCTCTTCAACCGAACTCTCCAGGACTTGAGGTTTGAGAGAAAGGACAGGTAGTTCCCAGAGCCACGTGTGAATAAGTTATAGTTCAGAAAATGGAAGTTCTTCTATTCTTTTTCCTTGGGAGAAGCAGACACAAGCCTCACGAATGAGGAGTTTTTACAAATATGCCCAAAATAGACAGAGGAGCAAAAGAAKGGTTATCTTCCTTTCTTATTTTGGCTGACAAAGCAAATATGTTAAACTGTATCTTTTAAACTCTTTGCTGATCAGTTACAKATCTTCTATGTTCTGTTAGTTGTTATTCATTTAGCCTCAGACACGATGTTTCTGAGTTTTTCTGAGATGTAGTCATATCCTCACTCATTCTTTGACTGTGGCTGTCAGTCACAATCAGGTTCCTAGTTTTAAGTTTAGCAGTTCTTACCACTGCATTTGGGCATTTCAGAAAAATTGTCCCTTTCAAATTTTATTAGGTCAGTCCATCCAACTGAAAGGATTTTTAGCATCTCTTGGTGCAGGCTGTCTGTTGCTGGAGATGGCCATACATATCAGAATGTTTAGTAAAACAGCAATGAACATATTGAGCCTGCAACCTGTTTGGTAAGTCTGAATTCAGTGTAACTTAAAAAAAAAAAAAAAAAAGAAAAGGATCATCCTTCTTTCCAATTTTCACTTTTTTTTTTTTTTAATTGAATGAGAGTATCATATACTTCATGAAACCTCCTTTTCTTAAATGCTTTAGTAGATGTCTAGTAGACTGATAGATGACTTTTTGTGGCATCATCTGGCTTTGCAATTGACCTTTGGATTGACCATTATTTTGCAAATATCTCAGATAAAAAGGAGGAAAGGAATGTTCAAGTAAAATCAACAGTAAATGAGCAAAAAGATGTCCCTGTCGCATGCTGGATTCATTTGTTAAGTCTCTCACAGAAAGTCTTTAAATGTTTAGGATGCCAGAAGTTAATCTCTGTAAGTTAGAAGGCATTATACTGATTTCTCAGCCCAACTGATATAACAATTTGGCCAGGGCTTCATTGGCAGCAACAAGGACTGCATTCAAATTTTAGAAGAGTTATTTAAGAAAATCTGTATCTAACTTCGATCTACAAACTTGAGAAAATTAAACTCAACTTCCAGGTAGTTTCAGGTACATTTCTTTCTGGTACTCAGTGACCTAATGTTCTCAATCTACAAATACGAATTGATTAATTTAACATAAAATAYTGTTATTAATGAGAGAAAGGATCCACAAAGAATCCAGACATACAGGGCTTGATTTCTAATGCGTAACAATAACTAGGTCATAGTCGTCTTCACTGACTCCTCTGTGAGACAGCTGTTAAGCCAGCTGGTTGCTCCACTTTCCTGCAGAAATACCTCATTCACAGCTCGAGACTGTGAAATCTTGTCAGTCAATTGAAATCTTGTCAGTCACTCAATTCAACTTGCCTCCTCGTGCCACTATTTTCTGCTGCTGACTAATTGCAGTGTTGATATTATTTGCTGTTATTTCTGCATGTTGATATTATTTGCTGTTATTTCTGCACAGCCCTCTTGCATATAGGAGACTCGAACAACTTGTTATGTCTCTCAGTTCACAGGCAACTCCTAAGCAGTTTCTGATCTCCATAGCTCTTGGAGACTGCTAAGCAAAGTCTCTTGCTCTTTCTCTAGCACCACTTCTGCACCACGATGTTGGTACATAACTACCAACAACTAGTGTCTTTTAAAAATTATCCTGTACCTAGGCATCCCTAGCTGCTCTAGACTTGTACATATGATCATGATGACAACCCTTCCTCATCTCATCATATGCTTCCATTAACAAAATGGTCTCCTAGACATAATGAGATGTTAACAGTAAGTGTTTCAGGCTTGTTCGCTGATSCTGTTTCTCTCTTTCCATTCCCTGCATGTTAAAAGTGTTTCTCCGCATGAACTCCCTCTCACTGGAACCCTTGGAGTCTGGGGGAGGGGAAGAGATATTTTTTCCTTAGCTCTCAGTCACTTTACTTAAACTGAGTCCTGCAAACCAAGCCTGCATTCTGATGTGTTCTGAGGCCAGATAACTTTTAGAGGATGGATTTCATGGAAAGAGTACCAATGAGCTACCAAATGCAATATTTTAAAATTACATGTATTAATAGCCTATTTTTAAAAGAAGCCAAGCATTTGCAGGATAGTTTGAACTGATCAGGTGACAATTGTAGGTCTCTACACATTTGATCCAGTTTCAGTATCATAATGGATTTCTTGTATTGCTTTTTGCTACAGCTTTGCTTCATGCTGAAAGGCACACTCTTAATGCCTAACATTCACTTGGGAAGATGCCATAGCCATGTCCACTGTGCCCAATAAATACTCATGTATATGCCTATTAGTTTTGCTTTTCAGAGACCATCAAGACTGTTTTGATCTTGTGCCTTATGTTTAGAAAACTTTCAAAGTAGAAATCCACATTGAAGATTGACAGAGCTGACTTTCAGGCTTGTGTCTGAGTAGTACCTTTTACATTACCATGGCACAATATTTGCCAGGAATGTTCTAGTTATTATCATTATTATTATTGGTTAAACGTTTGTGCCTTTTCTCCTTTATTAGAGAAACTTTACAGAGTAGAGAGAGGCAAAGGAGAGAAACCCTTCCGACCAGACCTGTCACTGGAAATGGTGGGAGAAAGAGAAATGGAAGTAAGTTAATTATTAACTAAAACATTTTCTGGGTTAAGTGCAGAACTCCTGGCCAGACTAGATTTGTTGTTATTGGGAGGGTGAAGKCTGTACACATTTTATGCTAAACACCATAAACTCAGGAGAAGAGAAGGTGTTCTATCGTTGTTACCAATGAAGTGAAATACAGGGTACAAAAATTATTTCTTCCCTCAACAGTGTATCCTGTGAAATGTTTAATTTTCTCCCAGTGACATTTCAACAACTAATGCATGTATTAAAAGCAGATCTGCTGTGAATTTGCACATTTCAGAGGAGAGACCGTCAGTTATCTTGAAAAAGGCAAACATGTCATTGTTCTCATCTGCCTCCACTAGACTTCCCTAAAAACTACATTCAGTTTGGATTAACCAAAGGAGACCTTAAAATAAATTAAGAACATATGCTTATTTAGCTTAATGCTGTCTCAGGGCTATGAACAGCTATACCATGAAGAGGATGTCTCACGAACATATGAAATACTATCAAATTGTGAAGGTGGTATAACTGAGTGTGGGAAAGCAGCTTGACTTGCAAATGAAAGGACAGATCAGTCTCCTAATCCAATGTGCGATATACTCACAAGCACATTGTGTTGCAATAATTAAAGAAGGACTATCATTATCTTTTGAAAGTGTTTTCCARCAGGGCTTCTGTTTACTTGTCCTTATATTACAATAGTGTGTCTTTTGAAATTTGGTAACAATCCAGTGTGCTGGACTGATATTTTGTCTTTGAATAATGCATGAGGATCAAAAGAGACGATATCTCACAGGAACACCAGGCAGTACAACAAATTTCTGAGTGGATTCATACAAACTATCTTTAGACATTTATGAGTTGGTTATCTCGGTCCAACCTAATCCCTTCTCAGATGTGGARGAACCTGCACCCTCTGCACCTAAGAGGATGCAGAGGAGAGAACACTCATCCAGAGGACTATTCACATCAGACTACTAGTCCTATCTTAGATTGAGGTGCTTTTCCTATTGAWTCCTAAGGGAACATAAGGCRACTTTGCCAGACATAGGCATCTAGYTTTTAAATGACTGCATTAGAGGCAAGATGCAGCTCAGGTAACTTTAGATATATGCAGTGTACATATCTATATTTGAACTGATCACCTTATAGTCACTGGAAAGAAATGGAAATTACACGGTGCCATTTTTCTGACCTATTATGTATCTCTCTAAGATGGAATGAATCACATTACAAACATGCCTATTCTCTCCACAGATTATRGCTCCTAAGGCTTCTTGCTCAGGTGCTTATGTCTGGGTTGCAGACATCTAACTAGTGGACAGATAGACTCCATTCTTTTTTACTGAATCACTAGTTTCTGAACGATCCCAAATGTAGGATGTAAAAGGATATGTTTACCAGAGCCTTGACCTCCATGTCAATAGCCACATATGGCATGAGCTGCAGAACTGGATCAATTTAATTGCCTTTCTTTTATTTATTGCAAATTCAAGTTAAGCTCATGTCACTAGTCACCACAGAGTTAAGTTTAAGATGCTTGCAAGGAATGTCCTAACCATAGATTCGCAACAGTTAGTCATACATTTTAATAAGTTGCTGGTCAAGAGTAACTGGAAATTCCATAATGAACTAGTGCTGTTTAACACCATTATTCTTCCATGGCAATTGCCTGGGCAGACTTTCCTTAATTTTTTGTTTSTTTGTTTGAAGGTGTATACACTAGTGAAAAGCTGCTGGGAGGAGGATCCAGAAAAAAGGCCTGACTTTAAGAAAATTGAGAACACTCTGGCCAAAATATGCAGGTGAGCAGCGGTGGCTGGTTGTTAAGATACTCCTACCCCTCCTAGCTGTTAGAAGGCTTGTGTTTATAACCTGACGTAAACATGATTCCGTCAGTGGAAAAACTGTCTTCACTTAGAGCCTTCCTTATCCTATGATCTATCCTGATTCTATCCTATGATAGAAAAGGAGGTGAGCACGTGCATATGTTTATGTGTATATGCGTGTATGTGCATCTCTGCATGTATTAGCTGAGGCCAAGATGATTGTCATGCCTTAGATGGGCACACTGTGAAGTAGCAAGCTGGATAATTAGAGATTTGAGCCGTTCAAGTAATTCACCACCTGTCTCAAGTCAAGAGTTGGACAGTGAGTCATGTCGTCTATGTTTCAGGAAATGAATGCATGCAAATGTTTAGAGGATGATTAGAAAGTTTGGATTGGGTTGTACCATATATGAGTTTGGATGGTCCCAAATTAAGCTGACTAAAAGTGTTGGGTTGTACCTCATCAGAAGAGTTAATTAGAGGGTTTTGTTGGTGCAAAGTTGTGGGATAATAAAGGCCAGAGTTGAAAAAAAAAAAAAAAAAAAAAAAACCCTATGAGGTTATAAGGGCCTTTCACCAGGCCACTGTTGCATTGCTCCTGTGTTGTTTGGCCTGAATTAATTATTTGGACATCCAAACAATGAGTTATTAGTCACTTCTTGTAGGGACTTGCTCCGTAATTTTTAAAGCTGTCTTTATGACCCAATTCCAACGGCGCTCACATCATTTTACTCTTTATATGGGCAAAAGGACAACTGTACTATCCATAGCTAAACATCTTGTACTGCAGTAGGATAGAAAGAAGCTTTGCTTCAGCTCCTAAGTCTTCATCCAGAGAAGGGAGGAGGTTGCCACTTTTAGTAGGGTGTTCTTCTCATGAGAAGGTCTAAGGTGGTATGCTYCTGACATAAAGATCTGCTTAGAGTAAGAGAAGTTTCAAAGTTCATTCATGCACAGTATGAATCTGACTCTCACAGTCAGACTGGCCCCATCTATTTTCAGACTGCTTTGGTGAGCCCAGGCTGCCAAGGCAAACAGGGGTCACAAGTGGTTCATGGTACATCTGCTTCCAGCAGTGGTTTACTGCCTGCAGCCTGCAGGATCTTGTGAGGAAAACWAACTTAGGGCCTGGTAATTGTTCTGCTGAATTGTTCTGTCTCCCACGAAACAGCCCCAAATTTCCTCAGTTCTTTGGGGTCTAACTCACAGCTCAGTCTAAGCCAATTTGTCTGCYTACCTTCTTTAGCTTTTGCTCAGGATTTGAACTTGCCAGTTACTTCTTTTTTATTATTTTTTTCCAAATGAATGTTCATGGATTACCCACAGTAACCCGGACATGACAATTTTTGCAGGGCTGAGAGATTTGAAAGTGCTTTAAGAATTGGCAACTCTAAGTGACAATTGTGGGCCACAGGTTTTCATACCCTCTAAGGATAATGTACTTTAAACAATTTGAATTCCAACTATATGGAAATTAAACACTGCAAAAGCTTTCTGTTCTCATTTTTGTCACTTTCTCAGCAATGTGTTTCTATCATCCTTCACTGTTGGCTTCCGTATGTTTATTCCATGTGTTATTTCCAGTAACTACCACGGCCAGACCAATGAAAGCTACATGGATACCTTGATCCGGCGTCTGCAGCTGTATTCCCGTAATCTGGAGCACCTGGTGGAGGAAAGGACAGAACTGTACAAAGCAGAGAGAGACAGAGCAGATAGGCTTAATTTCATGTTACTTCCAAGGTTAGTGCTGTCCAACAGGATTTTCACTTGAGTTTTATTTACATGTTTCATTTGATTCTTGAAGAGTGGGGTTGGAATTAACATTCATCTTGTATTTCTTCAAATGAGATAATAAAAAACTACTTCCTCTGTCTTAATTCTCCCAACCTTAGGGATAAAGGGCAAATGTAGGAGGCACTACTACCAATTCCCTCTGTACCTCTTMTGCCTCCCTGTACAGACCATTTAAGGAAAATGGGTAGCAGACAGAGAAAGCTTGGTCTTCTTTACCCAGAAGAATCACGAACTTTCTTGTAGGCTTTGTAGCCTGGTGTGATTTCCCATATAGGACACTGAGTCCCTGTCTGAGGCTCCAGTTCAGCTCGACATTTAAACATGTGTWTAGAGTTAAAAAGATTTACTGAACTAGAACCTTAATTATGAACAAGCTGAAGCTCAAATGAACCAGATGTGATCTACAATTACAGTAAAATGATTTAAGCCCAGGGAAGTAAAATGTCTCAATTAGGGAGCCACTGTAAAGTATCTTCATTCATCYGCAAAATATATTTGCCTGCAGTAAGGACATCCTCATTTACCTGTAGTTAAGGTTGCTAATGACAGATGTATCTTAGTAACATTTGTATCACAACAGACGAGCATTTTCATTCCTGTGTGTACCACTCTAAGCCATAAAATTACATGGCTTACCTRAATGTTACTGGCCAAATCATTTTATCAGCATCTGTTGATGTGGTATAGGTCTGTTCAACAAGTTGACAGTAATTTGAATTATGAAGACTCTTAATTTTACTTAATCATTACAAATTCTAATAGAGAGACAGATAGACTGATTTTAAAATGAGCTTCCTGAGATGGGATCTTTTCAAATAACTGATCCAARCACCTCACAGCCTGATATATTACTATACTTATTACCTACTTACACATTTTTCAGTTACTCAAGTGATACTTCAGGAAAGCTCTGTATACCTCAGATACCCTGGTGTTTTTTAGAAACTACATAAGTGAGACTCAGATAGGCCCCTGCCGAAATGGCACAGACAGAAGTTCCAACAGCAGGCATTGACATAAGAAGTGAAGAACACAAGACTGACATGCTTAGCTGAGACCAGAGGGGTCAAGTTAGGGAGGCAGGACACTTAATCCAAGTGGAATCTGACCAAAATAGCATCCCAAGCAGCTGTATTCTTCGTAAGAGCAAGCATACACATGTACAAAGTGGCATTGTGTTTAATATCCAAACCTGCCAAACCATAAACAAACAGTCCAAAACGAAGCTGAGGAAAATGTGTGTTCTCGTCATTAGTATGTACAGTTTCAGACAGTGCAAGTCTGTGTAGCAGGCTGGCTGCCTGACCCTAGTGTTGGCCCTTAATGTTGCCAGTTACCATGCCAGTTGCCATGTAGGACATAGGAGATATCCCAATGCTTTAAGCTTATTCTCCTAGACTGTTTACAGTCAAGTAGGAGCCTGCGATGTTAGAAGGAYATAGTCTGAAAGGCTACTGTTATAATCAAGTAGGCCATTGTAGAACAATGGCAGTCTTACTTGAATCTTTTCCGATACTGATGCAAAAGCAAATATTACAATCCCATCCCATACCAAAAACTATGAAATCTTTCGGGCAAAAGGGAAGAGAAATTTCTAGGGGCGTGTGCCTGTCCTTCTTTCTCACCAAGTTCCTTCTTACTTTCAAAGTGATCTTGCTAGGGAGGAAAGAAGAACCTGTCCCTGAAATCCCTACTATACCTGTTGGGACCAGAGACTCCGTAGTACTTTCATGCCAAGGTGGTATAGGGACCCCATCTCCCCACATGTACAGGATCCTCTTTTTCAGGACAAAACTTCTCTTTCACTGTCTTCCTGTCAGAACCTAGAGATCTATATTGATCTCACGTACACAGAGCTTTGTTCTGCTCCAACACTTTGCTAGGGAGAAGGAGTGTCTCCAGCTGGAGAGCAGGAGGAATGCAGCCCAACTTCAGGCTATGGTTTTTCAGGCACCAGAGGGACTGAGGAGGGTTGGGCCATATTGGACCAAACTGGACTTGATACACACTTTAGAGTAAGACACGKGACAATTATTACTGAAATTTTAGTACTGGTAATGCTAATAATTTTGATATTGCATACATTTAGAATAGCAAAGCTACCATCGTACTTTGTCACTAGTTTCAAGGGTATTTGAAGTCAAGGTGTTGACCTTATGATTCATTAAGAAAAAAGAGAAAAAAAACCCAAAACCAATGTTGAGTGTTTGTTCAGTCCAATCGAACTTGGGGGAAAATCTGACATGTTCTAGGTGGTTAGGCTATGGCTCAAGAAATCTCATTTCCTTCCAGCCTTTGTTCCCAGATCCCTATAACTATCCCATGGAGAGGAAACACCGCACTGTGCAACACCTACATTTTTCTAGGTCTCATTTAATTATTCTCATATAATTTTCCCATGGAAAACATTTTTTTTCATTTCAAGAAAATGAAATTCCATCTAAATGGATACTCAGTGTCATGATATTGAATTTTTGCTCCATAAAATTATCAGACCATCTCATCTAAAATCAGGATGAGGTGATATAATTATCAGGAAGCAGTTATTTCTACACTAGAAAAACAGAAAAAAAAAAAAAAGGAAGTGCCGATTTTCACTTATTGGGAACAAAAGTGGAAGTAGAATCTAGGGCTACAAGTTAGAAGTTCCAGAATTTAAATTTAAATTCTGTCAGTTTCTCTATTTCTGACCTTAGCTAAGAAGCTCAGTTGTTCTGTGCCTCAATTTTCTTGTGGCTTTTACTTAATACACTTAGATTTTGTAAAGCTATTGTGCATTAATGAACATTAGTAAGTACTTTGGGGTCCCTGACTGAAAGGCATTATGGACATCTAAAATGCTATTACATTTGTAGCCTTCAGCAAACTATTTGATGTTTCCTAGCCAGGAAACAATTATATAGTTGGGTTGTTTGAGAAAATTTMTTTGATGTAAAACACAGACTATTTATCCATCTTTCTGCCTTCTCTATACCTGCAGGCCAGTAGTAAAATCTTTGAAGGAAACTGGCCTAGTAGAACCAGAGCTATTTGAAGAAGTCACTATCTACTTTAGTGACATTGTTGGCTTCACCACACTCTGCAAATACAGCACCCCAATGGAAGTGGTAGATATGCTCAACGATATCTACAAGAACTTCGACCACATTCTTGACCATCATGATGTTTACAAGGTGATTAGCTCCTCACTTTTGCTTCATTAACCATAAGGATAAAGAAATCAAAATTAGATAATGTGGTGGGTTTGGGAAGCATTAGCAAGGACAAGTCCAAGATTACCTCATATCAATACTTGTGTGCTTGCTTATAGCTAATTTTCTATATTAGGTTGTCACAGATTCATTACTTGGAATGCYGTGTACAGTTATGAATACTCACATACTGAAAAATGCATCAGCTATATTAAAGGAAGCAATCTTATTGGTTAGGGAGGACACACTTATTCATGGACAAGATGATCTGATAACCTTTTAACCTTTAACTATATTTGGTGGTGTAAGGAGTTCGCAAAGTTTAATTGTGTTTCCACGTCAGGTTGAGACCATTGGTGATGCCTACATGGTGGTGAGCGGTTTACCGAAGAGGAATGGCAATCGCCATGCAGTGGACATCTCTATGATGGCTCTGGACATCCTCAGCTTCATGGGATCCTTTGAACTGCGACATCTGCCAGGCTTGCCTGTCTGGATTCGCATTGGAATTCACTCTGGTATACAGTGGTGCTGGATGAGCAATGACAATGTTCTTGAACTTAACAGAATAGACATCCATGGAAAATGTAGCACATGACACACAACTGCTCTCCTCATGAAGAATCAGGTTGGAACCAATGTTCCTGAGGGTAGAGCTACAGAAGTAAATAAGCCACATATAGCCAATATCCATTCATTCATAGCTTAAACTGGTGACTATGGAGAGCAACTGCCACAGTTCCTGCCTTAAACCAGTTGTAATCTGCACAGATCACTCTTCCCTTACCAAAGTGGAGATTAGCTATATCAGATATGCTTATCTGGCCATATAAAGCAGGTCTGTGTTCTATGCTTTTTGCTACAGAAGTTCTGATCAAGCCTATATAGAAATTGATGTTTTCCATCAGTTTCCATCCAATAACTATGCTTAATTCAACCATTTGAGAATATTGCATGTTTTATCTTTCCTTGTTTCACAAATCACCTCAGTACTCACTATTGGAAACGTACAAGTGAAAGCACCTGAGGTACTGGCAGACCCCTCAAGACATTGCTGATTTCCCTCCATAATGAAGCTTGTTCTTTCTTCATCCAGCTTCCAAAACTGAGTCAGTAACTATTTTTTATGCAGAAAAGTTGCATTCAAATCGTGTGTAGATGTGTCCTCTTTATGCTCCTATTGAATGAACAGAACCAGGCCTGGGTTGGAGTGGCATGGGAGACTGCCAGACATGTTAGGTAGTGAGGTAGASAGTAACACCATTAGTGAGGAACCTGGAATCCTTGTAGGTCCTAGCACTGTACTGCAAGTAACACCTTCCAAATAAAGTCTTGTGATCCACCTTTTTCACTCCCTGTATCCCRTTTCTAGGTCCATGTGCAGCTGGTGTGGTTGGAATAAAAATGCCTCGCTACTGTTTATTTGGAGATACGGTGAACACAGCTTCACGGATGGAATCCACAGGCTTGCGTAAGAACTTCATTCTATCTGTCAGTGTAGCAGGATGGAAGACTATCTGTTTCTGTGATCAAAGGGTTTATTTTCAGCTGAGAACAATTTGTTATCAGATCACAGAAGTTTTAAGGATGAAGAAGCCCTGCTCATTTTGACTACCCGTTGTTCCACCTCTCTGTTAGGCAACCAAGAAATGTTCCTTGTTCCTGCTTCAGTGCTGCTAATAGGGAGTAAGCAGGCTGATTGACTGGCTGAATTCCTCTGGAAGATACCTTATGTACCTGTCTTGAGTTTAGTTACATTGGATGAACTGTATATTTTATTTCAATGTAAATCTGTATTACAGCTTTACTGTGTAAATATGCTGACCACATATTTTAAATGGAAGTAATTACCTCTTCAACTTCACCATTAGGAAACTATGCCAAGGGTCAGTTTATATTCTTTCCGCCTTGTGTCTTGGAATATTATTCTCTTTATAAATACCTCTCTATTCTTTTCCCTTTTGGCCTCTAAACTCTAGAAATATTCATGTCAGCTTTCTGTAGATACAGTTACAGGTAATGGAGTAGGATTTTTGATATAGCAGTATAATTTATTTTCATTTMATTTTTCTCACAATTTATGCTGGCACCAATTGGAAGAGCATCTACCATGGCAGTTTTCATATATACTTAATATGACCGTGTTACATTTCCAACTTGAGTTTGCATTGTTTGTATTTTTATTTTTAGCTTTAAGGATTCATGTAAATGGTTCCACTATTGCCATCCTGAAAAGAACAGGCTGCCGGTTCCAATATGAAACAAGAGGAGAAACATACTTGAAGGTAACTTATACCATGTACAAGCATTTACATAGAGAAGARAGACTACTTTAAAAGAAACATATCACTGGTAGAACACTGCAACTTAATTAAYAGCTGGATACAACAGTCATAGATCAATCGCTATCACAGTCTCAAAGTGGTCACGATAATCCTCTGAAGACAACATGGTCCATG
The DNA here is from genome assembly GCF_003342845.1 of Nothoprocta perdicaria. NCBI lineage: Eukaryota > Metazoa > Chordata > Aves > Tinamiformes > Tinamidae > Nothoprocta > Nothoprocta perdicaria. The sequence continues at coordinate 221,025 of NW_020455484.1, forward strand.
AAGAGCTGTCAAAGACTTAAATGAAGGCAACACGTAGATGTAGAGAATAAGTGATGAGCATACCAATAATAACAGGAAATTGAGTAGTGATGGTGAATGGCTTTGATGAATGGGAAGTTGACTCTCTTGCTATTATGCTCTTGTTTGCCTGTCTGTCTACTTAGTTATATATGTATTTTGGTCTGTTAAACTTGGCAGATGTCTGTACTTGGTTGCTGAAGACAGGTAGCACAGCTCACCTTTTCCATGATGTGTTTTCCAGGTCATGGAACAAGGAAGTGAGTGGGCAGTTGCACTTCCCCCATTCTTTTTTTCTACATTGTATTTTTAACCCGTTGCTGTAAGCAGCAGTTACTGAAAACAAAAGTCAAACACAGCAATGTGCAATACATTATCATTTAATAAATTAATTTTGCTAATTATGGAAAACTGTACTATAATCCCTAAATTGTGCTTTCTCTTCTTTGTCCTATATATTTAGGGCAGAGGAACTGAGGTTACTTACTGGTTGACGGGCTCTGAGGACAAGGAATATAATCTCCCAACACCTCCTTCTGTGTAAGTTGTTTTCATATGTGAAAAGAGAAGAGAAATTTCCATCTTTGCACTTCAGCCTTCTCTGTTCCTCCACAGGCTCTTTTTTTTTAAYTATTATTTTTTAGTAACACTTAACTGGCCTCCATTAGCTAAACCCAAAGAGCTTAACAGTGCATGTGTGTATAAACATCTGTAAATGTTCATGACAACATTAGCTATAGGACTATGTGCATACGCTGAAGGTTATTTGTACGTATTTTATTGGTTCATTTTCTTGGAAGGGAAATAAGAGTTAGAGGATAAGTTGTTGATGTATTATACACAGAGCATGGGCAAAAAATCAAAATGTTAACATTCCCCAAAACTTCAGTCCTCATTCCAGCTGTGTGTGACTGCAGCAAAAGGATAATTGCAACAGAAGGCGTAGCAGGATGTACAGTGTTACGCCTTTTTGTGGATTTTTAGTACCAGTGAAGTAGCATTAGCATTTAAATATGCACAGCATGTTGTCTGTGGCTGGTGGAAAAACTGCAGAGCAATTTTTTTTTTCCTTTTGATTCACTGGGGATAGGGAAGGCTGGATTTCAAAGTCGACTGTTTGGTGTGAGTGTGGACTGGTGAACTGTGTGTGGCCTTGTGCCTTGTGTGGGCATCTGCAGGAGGAATGGGACATGCAGCATGTTGGACCATACTCTGCTGGAAGAATTGGGCAAAGTTATTGCAGTATTGCACAGGCCTAGTCTTTAAAAAGTGACCGAAGGCTACTCTAACATATAAAAGAGGAGCTACCAGAAAAAAAAAAAAGAGATTGATGTCCTTGACCTGACCTATTATTTTGCATTTGTACTGAATAAAATATAATAATTGTGAGTGAACCTGAATTTTGTTCTTCCCATGCTTTGCTTCAGAGGTGTAAACATATGAAGATAAACCTAGGATAGAAATGTTTTTTAAACGGGTGGGAATCGAAATATCATTAGAAACGTTTTGTGAATCACTGATTTTTTTTTTTTCTGTCCTGTTGCCTTCAGGGAGAATCAGCAGCGGTTACAAGCTGACTTAGCAGAGATGATAACTAAGACCCTTCAGAAGCGGGAAGCTGAAGGGTTCAAGCAGCGGGAGCTTTCACGGGTACCCAGCTACCGAACAGGTACCCTAGAATACTTGCAACTGGCCAGCACAGATAAGTCTACCACATATCTTTAAAACTAGATGCCTACTCCGACTCAGAAAGATGCAGCAAAGCTATACACGCTCTCTCAAGTATTTTTGGTAAAGGTTGGAGTTTTATATTCTCAGGTAGAGGGGAAAGAAATTACCCTTTTGGGCATCCTCTATAACATCTGTCCTGTTAGCGATAAACTCAACCTCTGTTCACCATAATGTCCAAGTTGTCTGGGGACTTCTGGACACATGCAGCCTGATTTGAGGGAAATGAATATACCTCCCAGTTGAGACTAGAAAATAGCTTTATTTGTTTTGTTTTAAATTGATACACGGTTCAATAATCTGCTTCTGAAAATATTCATTGTAAAGGCTTTATTTTCATGATTTTTAGATGTTGTGCTTAATTTGTAGTTTTTATTTTGAAAAAAAGATTTGTTATAATATATTTGAAAATAACATTAAACATATCATTAATAAGTCTGGGATATTTTGGCATTTTGCTTCTTCTGTAGTTTTCCCATTGCTTTGTTCAATCAAATTGACTTTGCTCAACAATTTGTGCTTCCATTATTTATCTTTGAAGATTACTCCAAAGCTTGTGTTGTGTGTAAAGCTTATATGAATGTCCTAGGCTTGCAAAATGAAAAAGAAAATATTGCAAAAACAGACCTCTCAAATCCTTTCTCCACTTCCACTTCTGCCCCCAGACCAGAACTGCAACAGAAATGAAGACAAACATATTTGAATTTCTCAAACCTCAAAAGCTTTCAGTTCAACTTTTCAATGAAGTTTCACTTCTAGGCAGAACTCAGATTTAACTGAGTTGACTCAACCGTTAACTGACACCACAACATTTAATATTATTATCTTTTTAAATCAACCAAAGCACGGTGCGAGGGAAGGGGAGGCCTATGAAAGAAAACCATCTTTCTCCTTAAATGGTAAGAACTAGTGAGGAAAATTTTGCAAATGCATTTCGTGCACTGCACGGGTGGTTCTCAACCCCTGTCAGCAGACTGCAACTTCTAGGTTGTCCTTAGAACTGCTTCTTACTCAAATGTCAAATACTGGTTAGTATTCAAACCTTAAAACTTGGTGCATAAATTATCTCCAAAACATTCTTTTATAGTTTTGAACAGCATTTTTTCCCAAGTAAATGCCCTAAAAATGACAAATATATATATATATATATTCTGTTTGTACTGGACCACACTCATGGAAGTGTTAATTGGCAAGAGGATAGAAAAACCAAACTTGTATTCTAACACTGATTTGGATCAAAAAGAATCAAGTACAGTAAAAAAGTATGAAGTCAGCATGACTGCCATTTCCTGCCACAAGGAATTTATCAACACTCTCCATYGCTGTACCTACATGTTCTGCTGCCAGTGCTGCACTGTGGCACTACCTGGCATCATCATGCTGCTGCCGTGACAAGTGTTGGACTCCTCAAGACTGAAGAAGCCTCCTRCTTTAAACAGTTGCTCTGCTATTTGAAGTCACTTAAGTTCATTTTAAAGAGGAATCCTATAGGCTCCATTTGTGACACCTCTGAGATATGATTTATTTTAAAAGAAGCATCTGCTGAAACCAATTGAGACAACTAATTAAAACCTTATTTGGTTTTCAGTGGTCTTTCTCCTTGCACTCTTCAGACTATAGTTCTGGGGTAATTACTTGGAGATAAATAGTTACCTAAGAATGAGTTGATTGATCTATCAATCTCTGACTGCTTTCAACATGATACTGTACTGTTGCATCTCTATTGCCAATGCATCCCAACAAATTCATTTAACTTTTGTAAAAATAATATGTACCTGCTTTCTGGTCTGAATTTGCCCAGTCTCTCTTATGCAGTTGGTCAAAGAGCCCTCTACAATTAGAAGTCTGTCACTAAAGTGGCGTCACAAATCTGGAGTTTCCTTTTTGAACAGTGTGCCATTATATTAAAAACCTAACATGACAGGTAATTTTTCTCTCCAAATGGAGAGAATTTTGGCCGCACCTTCACCTATGCCCTTAAGCTTACCTCACACACACCCAGAACAATCTGTTAGTCCCTGGGCTGGGAACAGCTGTAAGAAAATCCTTCCAAACACACAGGGGCTTTGCATTGATGGCCACATGCATATTCCTCTGTCTCTTCCCCATCTTAGTTTCCTTATGCATCTGCACAGCAATCCTGGTTTAGCATTGCTTATTTGTACTTTCTACGCAAGGTTACAGGTGCCTCTAATTCCTGACCATGTCCATCACTTGTACACAGAGAATCTTTTTGTTTATTTAATACTTTATGAAAAGTATCCTTTGATATTTTAATTYACCAGTACAATCAAATTGAAAGCGGCATATGACAGAAGCGAATTCTTCATTTGGAAACACATTTTTTTGTAAATGACAAACATCAGGAAACAGGACAGGAAAACAGGAAAATACTCCTCAGGTGAACACAACATTGACATGAAGACTTACTCTTTCCTTTATTGGAGAGGTAAAAATGAAAGAAAGTAACTGCACTGGTCTTATCCTTATCTCTTAGTAAAATTAGCCCAGAAAAAAAAAAAAAAAAAAAAAAAAAAAAAAAAAGAAAAAACCCCAGCATTAAGAAGGACACGATTCTTGGAGCTGGCAGCAGTGATACAGGGCTGCTCTCCCAGGCACGGGGCCAAGACTTGCTCATTTGCCCGACCCGGTGGGTGGGTGACCTTGTTACGTGAGGCTGCTGCAGGAACACGCATCAGGTATGAACGGTGCTCAACAATCAGCAAAATACAAAGTCCGGATCCTGGCTGCTTGGGGACACCAGTGGAATATCCCATGATGGCGAATGAAAACAAACAAAAACCCACCCAACCAAACTAAAAACAGGCTACATGTTGAAGTGGCCTGAGTCTCACAGGGGTGAGGAAAGAGCCAATGGGAAAAAGTCCCTTCCTACAAACACTAGAAAAAAGGCCAGCCTTTGGATTCTTTCCTCCTGAGACATGTTCARCAGTTGTTCTTCTCAACAGGGCCAGAAGCTGCTCTTGGGCTGCTGCTTCCCAACAAGCCTCCATCCACCTCGGGCAGTCTCTGAGCTGCTCTGGGGCATCTTTTCCGCCCGACCCTTCCTCCCTATGAGCGCGGCAGCTCCGCAGAGGCAGCAAGGACGGGCGCTGTTATTTTTACTTCCCTCCTGCTGTGGCCGGCCACTGCTGAGACRAGGCCGGGCTGCAGCCCGGGCCCCGCAGCAGCCCTGGAGGGACTAAAGGCAGCGCGGGGCCCTCCCGCCGCGCCCTGGCTGCGAGGGAGCCGCCGGGCAAAGTGCGGGGAACGCCGCTGACGGGACGGAACGGGACGGGGCCGAGGCCAAGGGCCGCCCGGGAGCGGGGCTGGGGGCCGCGCTCCGCCACCCCGGCGGGCCGGAGATGGGGCGGGCGGCGCGGGGCGTCCCTGGCGCCGCGCTCTGGGGCGGGCGCCCGAGGAGGCGGGGGCAGCGGCGAGACCGGCCCTGGGCGAGCGAAGGGAACTTGTTAAAGTCCCGCCGCCTCCCGGCGCCCGCACGAGAGCAGCATGGCCCGGCTCGGCGGCGGCTGCTGGGCGCT